>NC_133327.1:671551117-671718111 GCF_042186555.1 Aquarana catesbeiana | reverse complement strand
AGGAAGACTTGAGTGAAGCTGTGGTACAAGGTGACACACTCCCGGGTCACGTGGGCACTGCTTGTCTGCTGTCCTCTTCTATCATTGAAACAGGAAAAAGCAATGGTGTCCTCACAATCCCAATCATGAGCAGGAACGGCAGGCAGGCTCTTGGAAAAGTTCGAGGTATCTGCTTTTTTTTTTCTTTTTCTTTTTTTTTTCCCAGGGTGGGTGTCCGGTTGTTGACACACACTTCCAGTTTTTTTTTTTTTTTTGTTTTTTTTTTTTTTTTCACATTTTCTGGGCATCTTTTCCGTGGGAAAAGAAAATCTGCAATTTCACACCACAGCCTACGTTGTAACCAGCAAACGAAACGCCAAGCCCACTCACTTTTTCAGTCTCTGACACAATTGCTATTCTGAAAGGAACAACACCCGTTGCATAATATGCCATCCAGTTCAGACAGGGAGTTGTTGTCAGCGATGTTCCCTGGAACTTTGTGCTGAGTTGCTTAGAGATGTAAATCCACAAACTAGCCACATACAAATATTTAAAATAGGCTGGTTAGATCATCCTGATTGTAGCCTTTATGGAAATATTTTCTCAGAATGGTGTCGTGGGCATGGTATTTTTAGGGTGAACAACTGTTGTGTTATTGTAATTTTACTATAACATTTGTTTCTTGCTTCTGTGCCATAATTTGGGCATCAGTGGTTTAGTGGTTAGTGCCTTGGAGAGCTGGGATCCCTGATTAATTTTAGTCAAAACACTCTGCGTGGAGTTTATAAACCAAATTCACCAAAGAAAGCCCTCAGAGATCCTCTCTTATGTATACTGCTGAAATATTGAAGCTATTGAAGGTTCAGTATCTCACAAAAGTGAGTAGACAACCCCTCACATTTTTGTAAATATTTAATTATATCTTTTTATGTGACAACACTGAAGAAATGACACTTTGCTACAATGTAAAGTAGTGAGTGTACAGCTTGTATAACAGTGTAAATTTTCTGTCCCCTCAAATAACGCAACACACAGCCATTAATGTCTAAACCGCTGGCAACAAAAGTGAGTACACCCCTAAGTGAAAATGTCCAAATTGGGCCCAAAGTGTCAATATTTTGTGTGGCCACCATTATTTTCCACCACTACCTTAACCCTCTTGGGCATGGAGGTCACCAGAGCTTCACAGGTTGCCACTGGAGTCCTTATCCACTCCTCCATGATGACATCACAGAGCATGTGGCTGTTGGAGCCCTTGTGCTCCTCCACCTTCTGTTTGAGGATGTTCAATAGGATTTAGGTCTGGAGACATGCTTGGCCAGTCCATCACCTTTACCCTCGGCTCCTTTAGAAAGGCACTGGTCGTCTTAGAGGTGTGTTTGGGGTCGCTATCAAGTCACAATACTGCCCTGCAGCCCAGTCTCTGAAGGGAGGGGATCATGCTCTGCTTCATTATGTCACAGTACATGTTGGCATTTATGGTTCCCTCAATGAACTGTAGCTCCCCAGTGCCGGCAGCACTCATGCAGCCCCAGACCATGACACTCTCACCACCATGCTTGACTGTAGGCAAGACACACTTGTCTTTGTACTCCTCACCTGGTTGCCGCCACACACGCTTGACACCATCTGAACCAAATCAGTTTATCTTGATCTCATCAGACCACAAGACATGGTTCCAGTAATCCATGTCCTTAGTCTGCTTGTCTTCAGCAAACTGTTTGCGGGCTTTCTTGTGCATAATCTTTAGAAGAGGCTTCCTTCTGGGACAACAGCCATGCAGACCAATTTTATGCAGTGTGCTGAACACGTGCACTCAATTTCTTTGGTTGACCATGGCGAGACCTGTTCTGAGTGGAACCTGTCCTGTTAAACCGCTGTGTGGTCTTGGCCACTGTGCTGCAGCTCAGTTTCAGTGTCTTGGCAATCTTCTTATAGCCTAGGCCATCTTTATGTAGAACAACAATTCTTTCAGATCCCCAGAGTTCTTTGCCATGAGATGCCATGTTGAACTTCAAGTGACCAGTATGAGAGAGTGAGAGCGATAACGCCAAATTTACCACACCTGCTCCCCATTCACACCTGAGACCTTGTAACGCTAGCGAGTCACATGACATCGGGGAGGGAAAATGGCTAATTGGGCCCAATTTGGACATTATTACTTAGGGGTGTACTCACTTTTGTTGCCAGCGGTTTAGACATTAATGGCTGTGTGTTGAGTTATTTTGAGGGGACAGCAAATTTACACTGTTATACAAGCTGTACACTCACTACTTTACATTGTAGCAAAGTGTCATTTCTTCTGTGTTGTCACATGAAAAGATAGAATAAAATATTTACAAAAATGTGAGGGGTGTACTCACTTTTGTGAGATACTGTAAGTAGTGAACAATGCAGGCCAACCAGAGTCTTTTGCATAAAACTAAGAATAGTCCATTTATTGATGAATTGATGCCTCATAAAAAAACACAGTGGCTATATATCAAAAACATGTTTGACATATCAAGCATATAGGTTTACATATGCCCCAGTTCCATGACAAAAAGCTGGTGTGGATGACGACGCACACTGGTTCCCAATGATGGGCAATAGGGAAGGGAAGAAACCACAACCCTCAGCGTTGTATAGCACTGACAATGTAAAATGAATGCTCTGAATGCCGGTGCTCTGTTGGGAAATCATGGACTGCTGGAACTGGAAGTCTCTTATGGTGACCATTGCAAAAACCACAGCCTGGAACACAACTGGAAACGCCAGGGATTTGCAGGCTGGAATGCAAGCCAGAGCTGTGAATAGGCCGTCTTCATAACAATGCATTTCGGAACGTGCCCCCTTTTCAGGCTAGCTACATTCAATAGCTTAATTGCAGTAGGAATACATATGAGAGGATCTCATGAGCGGTACCGATGTGCATATATAAAGATTACACAGATAGCGCTGATTCAGCCATCATTATTATTATTTGCATTGATTATACCATTTCTAATTGCAGTGGACTTCATTCTTATAAAGCCAATACAAGGTTATTCCTGTGAAATGAGAAACTCTTTCTGCAAGTACTGGAAGCCAAGGACTCCACTTGATGTCGGACACAGAGGAGCCGGCAACTCCACCACTACTGCAAAGTAAGCTGCGTAGTGTTTATACCTGACATATAGATTGAAGCAAATAGTCATTGTTACTTAAAGTGTATGTAAAACCTAACCATGAACTTCTCTTATTTTTGCTCCCTTTTGGTATATTAAATATAAAATTGCAAAGTGCAAAATCATTTGTTTGATCCTGCAAGGAATCCATTGCTGTCGTGTACACTCTGTAGTGTTATCTCAAGCAGTCTTATTAGCCCCGCCCAGTTCACCTCTAGACTACAGAACATCTCCACCTATGTTATGGGGATTGGAAAAGAGGGGGCAAGGGGTGTCCTAAAACAGTTAAAACGGTTGTAACCCTAAAAAAAAAAAAAAAAATCCTGTTTCTTTTTTAAAGCAGTCATTTGGCCTTCTCTATGCTGTAAATACCTGGTTGATCCTACCTGTTCCCGTGTCCCCCTGTGTGTGCAACCAACATACTTGCGTGGCACACCCTAAAAATGCGTTCAAGATGGTGCTGCTATAAGACCATCAAACAGAACAAAATAGGTTACAGCGCACACATACAAAAATTACATTTAGATCATGCAAGGCTACTTAAAACACCTGAACATATATGGGGATTTGGTCACACTGTATGGTCATTTAGTGCTAAGCCCACTTACTACATCAAAGTACCCCATTATCAGTGGGTCCTACACTAATAATAGCATAAAAGACCCTGTGTCTCAACCATGGGAGACAAACTCCTGTGTGTGCTGACCACAGTAATCATGGCTGCTAATCCATAATACTGTGGTCAGTTTACGTGCCTCCATCAGCCCACAGTCACTCCCTCTCCCCTTGTCAGCTGTTGAGTCAGTGACGATATTCAAAACCCCCCCCCCCTTTCCTGCTGCTATTCTGTGTAAAATAACACTGTGAAATTACTAGAATCCCCTCTGTTATGTGCAGCGATGTTAAACAGCGTCTTTGTTTTATAAAAATTATGCAGCTCCATACCTGGCAGAGCAAAGCTGTAGGGTCACGTGACCGCACCCTTTGAAAAAGGGTATTGCACTACATAATTTTTATAAAACAGACGCTGTGCAACATAGCTGCACATAACAGAGGGGATTATTGTAGTAATTACACAGAGTGACTTTACAACCACTTTAAGCAGACAACACTGCTGCAAAGGTACATAAGTGAGTGTTGTCACCCAAGAACAATAAGTTTTACTGACAGAACCACCAGGTGCAAATAAGGGTAAATCCATACAAAACCTTTTTTTTTTAATTAAGTTCTTTCTTGAGTCTCCAAAGACACTAGGGGTGCTCAATAATTTGGCATGTCATAGCTTCTTCCTAAATTGTGTCTTCATAGGGTGTTACATTTTAAATGGGCTGCACAGCTTTACCAAATGTATCTGCTTGCTAACTGTAGAATGTTCTGCACCTCCATTCTCTATGCTCCAATCTGTGTCTAGAACTTGCATACATACACCATTCATAGAACTATACTGTAAACCAGGGGTGCCCAACCGCCGGCCCGCAGAGCCCTCTGATGTGGCCTGCAACCTCCTGCTCTGGTATGGGGGATCAGAAAGCCCAGATCGTTGGTTCCCAACCTGCCATCCCAGAGCATCAGTGTGAAAGCAGCCTTCGGCTATTCTGCGGCTATCTATGCCCGGAAGTGGGTGCAGATACCTACCTATATTAGACAGGTATCTGCACCCCCCTCCCCCCTGAAAGGTGCCAGTTGTGGCACCGGAGGGGGGGGGGGATCCGATGAGCAGAAGTTCCACTTTAGGGTGGAACTCCGCTTTAAGTAGAGCGAGCTGTGTCCATTCTGCATATGCAGAGAGGACACAGACCTGCCATCCGCCTGCTCCCGCTTTTTGTGGCCCGCGACCGGTTACCAAATCGCTTAAGTGGCGAGGGTTCTTCAAAAGGTTGGCCACCCCTGCTGTAAACGATGGGTTGTTCCTAGTCGATTCAAATAATCTTCCACTTCAAGACAATTATTCAATACAACAAAGAAAACAATCCTTTTGGTGAACTTCTCCTGGATTCTTCACACAGATTGTTCCTTTACAATAAAATTGTTTATTCTTCAAACCATTTAGTGCCGTTCAAACCATCTGTCTTCTTTTTAAAGGATTATCAACGATTGTAATGTTATGTTTATGGTGAGTAATAGAACAAGGATATATAAATGCGGTTATTTACTGTTTTTTTTTTTTTTGTTTTTTTTTTTTCCAGATTGGCCAAAGTTCGAGAAAACACAATAGCATCATTAAAGAGTGCCGCCAATCATGTAAGTTTTTGGGTGCATGTTCTAGAATATTTTGTCTTACCCAGTATTGCACTTGATCATACTAAATCGGACCTCTTTCTTAGGCGTTTTTTGACGTTAGAGCGTTTTCACTGCTGGAAAACACCTCTCAGAACCCACTAGTTTTGGGGGTTTTTTTTCCAGCCAAAAAACGCCCCAGCCAAAAACAGTTGATAACAGCCTATGTGTACTTGGACACATAAGATAACATGCTGGAGAGTTTGACTGTAGAAAAAAACATCTGAAGCCAAAAACAGCAGCTGTAAAAACGTCCAGTGTGCATGAGGCCTTACAGTTAAAGACTTGACTGCTGACAGGACAGTAAAAGCACAGCAGAAGACTGAAGAGGCCACATCTCTCTCTCCCCCTCCATCAACCTACTTACTCTGCTTTGATTATTTCTGGAGTTAGCTTAGCCTCATTAATGGAGTTCTTTTGCTTTTGATGCCTCATCTTTTTTCTCTTATTTATTGGCAGTGCTATAGCTGCCTGCTGTTATTGCCAGATAGGTGAGATCATCATCATTCATTTCAGAAAGTATTCTTAGAGCTCCATTTCACTAATTTTACAATCCTAATTATCTTTTTGGCATGCAGGACCAACTTACTAATTTATGAAATAATTAACCATAGTTTCAGCATTTTTGTTCAGTTATATTCCTACTTTTTTACCAACCGACATATCGGCCTGGATGTCACACCACTTCCTCAAACTGAATCTATCTAAAACCGAGCTCATGATATTTCCTCCCCCACTTGCCCCTTCCCGACTTCTTTGTCAAGATCAATGGCACATCTATCAGTCCGTCCCCACATGCCAGGGTGCTAGGGGTAACCTTAGACTCTGAACTGTCCTTTCAGGCCCACATTCAATCCCTGTCCAAATCATGCCGCCTTAGCCTCCGCAACATCGCTAGAATACGCCACTTTTTAACCAATGACACCACCAAGCTTCTAATTCACTCCCTGGTTATCTCTCGCCTCGACTACTGCAACTCACTCCTCATTGGATTACCTTTACATAGACTATCCCCCCTTCAGTCCATAATGAATGGCGCTGCAAGACTCATCCACCTTGCCAACCATTCAGTGTCCTCCACCCCTCTCTGCCAATCCCTCTAAAGATGACATCGAGATAATTTGGAGTTCCAGTGTGCGATCAATTCCTTGTCTTGTTCGTCTTCCACGGTGGTGAGCCGAGGTCTGCACCTGTGATCCATCCTGCAGCTGAGTTTGCCTGGAGCGGTGTGTTTCTCTCTGTTCTTTGCAAGGGTGCCATTCTGAGTGAATGGCACTGCATCACATCAACGAGCGTAAAATGCTTTGTGCATCACATGCCTGATTAGGGGTTCTGCTTGGCCCCTGCAATGTCACAATTTACTGCTGCAATCGCTTCAGTAAATTCTTGGGCGTTCTTTTGATGCTCCATGGTGTACTAGTGATCTATGCTTTGACATGCATACATTGCCGCAGGATGATGCTGTGAACAAGCCTTTAGGTGGATTACAGAGAACTGTATGTAGCTGCACTGAACAAGGGCAGCTGAGAACAAAGGGATAGTCACCCATTTTGCCTGTTTTCCCCCATTGCTGACCTATGCCTTGTTCTGCACTGTTTTTTTTTTTCTGTGGAACTAACCATCTATATAGAGGTAGGATTTTGCTTCCTGATGTAAGAGCCATCCTCTTGATGGCTGGTGGAGTATTCAAGAAGCAGTAGGAAAGGTGTAGAAAGCATAGATCCACAGAATTAATAAACCATAAGCAGGGAGATCCTTGCACTGCAGGTCCTCAGATACAGCTTTCTCTCCAGTAAATCACCTTTTATTATTTGTACATTGTAATCATAGCCCCTCTTTAAGTGCCTCTCCTCCAAAGTGAATAAATGTAATCTATGATGAAGCTTTATTCACCAATGTCTCTTACGATGATTGATGACCAAAACTGAACTGCATAGTAAGAGATGGGGGTGAGCCAGCGTTTGTAAGGCCTGCTTCAAACGGGCTTTAACTTGTATAAGAGCAGTGTGAACAGCAAGATTTGAAGCTTTTAAAGTATCATTCAGCTTCAGTTTGTAAATGTTGAACACAGATCCTAACGGGAGTGCTGATAGCCACTTTAAACCAGCTGCTAGCAGGCTTCAGCATTTCTTGAAGCTTGTTGAAAGCCTGCTAACAGCCTGCTTAAAGTGACAAGCAACACTCCCATTAGGATACATGTTCAACATTTTCATATTTGAGCTGAATTATATTTTGATAAAAGTTTCAACAATGCTTGCTGAAAGCTCTGCAAATTCTTTGTCAAAGCTTGCTGTTCACACTGCTGTTATACAAGCTGAAGCCTGTGTGAAACAGGCCTAAAGGAGTAGTCTTCTTGATTTTATCTCTGGAATGTATGCCCTTTTTTATACATGAGAGTATTTTGCTGGCTTTGTTAGCTGCGGCTTGGCAGTTGGTAAGATAATCTGGCTACAATCGCCGCAAGCTGCAAAATTAGCAAAAGAAAGTTGATTATTTGGCGTAATATATTCTCATGATTATGTATTCAGATACTGTATATAAAAATATGATCATCAACGTGTGAATTTATTAGTTAAAATACATTTTTAATGAATGCGCCTAAGTATTTTTTTCCTTTTTTAGGGAGCAGCCTTTGTTGAGTTTGATGTTCATCTGTCCAAAGACCACGTCCCAGTGATATACCATGACCTCACATGCTGTATATCTATGAAAAAGGTAATGATCATCTTTAATAACGGTTCTCTTTGGGGGGTGCGCTTTACATTCTTCTCACTGGGGACTTTTTATCTTCCAATTACTTAGCTTTTTGTTTTTCCTTGTTGCTTTAAAGAGGAACTCCTCTCCCCCCCCCCCCTTACCTGATGCTGTGTGGTGCACAGTTCACATACCCATCCAGAGTTCTCCTGCTGAGATCCTCTTTTCTGCAGTTGCTGCTCGGGTCCCACACCGTTATGTTCTCCTGTGACAACATCGGAAGGTTGTTAGCTCTTCCGGGTTCAGACCCTCCTGAAATCATCGGGAGGTTGCTGGCTCTTCCGGGTTCAGACCCTCCTGAAATCATCGGGAGGTTGCTGGCTCTTCTGGGTTCAGACCCTCCTGAAATCATCGGGAGGTTGCTGTCTCTTCTGGGTTCAGACCCTCCTGAAATCATCGGGAGGTTGCTGGCTCTTCTGGGTTCAGACCCTCCTGAAATCATCGGGAGGTTGCTGGCTCTTCCGGGTTCAGACCCTCCTGAAATCATCGGGAGGTTGCTGGCTCTTCCGGGTTCAGACCCTCCTGAAATCATCGGGAGGTTGCTGGCTCTTCTGGGTTCAGACCCTCCTGAAATCATCGGGAGGTTGCTGGCTCTTCTGGGTTCAGACCCTCCTGAAATCATCGGGAGGTTGCTGGCTCTTCCGGGTTCAGACCCTCCTGAAATCATCGGGAGGTTGCTGGCTCTTCTGGGTTCAGACCCTCCTGAAATCATCGGGAGGTTGCTGGCTCTTCCGGGTTCAGACCCTCCTGAAATCATCGGGAGGTTGCTGGCTCCTCTGGGTTCAGACCCTCCTGAAATCATCGGGAGGTTGCTGGCTCTTCCGGGTTCAGACCCTCCTGAAATCATCGGGAGGTTGCTGGCTCTTCCGGGTTCAGACCCTCCTGAAATCATAGGGAGGTTGCTGGCTCTTCCGGGTTCAGACCCTCCTGAAATCATCGGGAGGTTGCTGGCTCTTCCGGGTTCAGACCCTCCTGAAATCATCGGGAGGTTGCTGGCTCTTCCGGGTTCAGACCCTCCTGAAATCATCGGGAGGTTGCTGGCTCTTCCGGGTTCAGACCCTCCTGAAATCATCGGGAGGTTGCTGGCTCTTCCGGGTTCAGACCCTCTTGAAATCATCGGGAGGTTGCTGGCTCTTCTGGGCTCCGATGCAGCCTCATCTGCTAGGCCTGCCCCCCTCCTCTAGTGAATGAAATGACTGTAGTGCTCCTGGTGCCTCCTGGGATATACACGTCACACATCCCAGGAGGCACAGGAAACACTGACATCATTCTCCTAGGCGAGGGAGGATGGGAGGGGGGGTTGGCGGGCGGCAGTTCAAAAACTATATATTAAAGAAAAGTAAGTAACCTAAACAAAAAAAAAGGATGGATATTTTGTGTAGATAAGTAGGGAATGGATGGAGAGGAGGAAATGCATTTTATTGGCTGAAGATTCTCTTTAAATTTGGCTCATCCTTAGCATTGTACTGACCTTGATGTAAATCTGTAGTTAAACAATGCTACTGAATTGCACAAACGGAAGCTTTTACTTTTATCTCAGATTAGCTTTTAATGAAACCTGTTTCTTGCAGAAAGCTAATGCTACATCTCTGGAGCTGTTTGAGATCCCTGTGAAGGAGCTCACCTACGATCAACTTCAACTCCTAAATGTAAGTAACTTTTTTTGTTCTTCTAGTAGCAAAACTGGGAAGGACTAATCCATAAGAGAGAGTACACCAACACTTCTATTAACCAGTTAAATTAACCACTTGGTTCCCGCGCTATAGCCGAAAGACGGCTACAGCTCAGGCTTACAATGCTGGGAGGGCGTCCATGTACGGCATTCTCTGTGATCGCCAAGTCCTTGCTACAGATTGGGTAAAGGGCCAATCATAGCGGGCCCTTTACCATGTGATCAGCTGTCAATCAATGACAGCTGATCATAGAAGTTAACAGAAGCCGGCTATCTGCTTTTTTGTTTTCCTCACGCTGTCAGCGCGAGAAAAAGAAGAAAGCCGTTAACCAGCTTCTGTTAGAGGGACATCGGTCCCCTTAATGCCCACCAGTGCTGCTACTCGGTGCCACCTGTCAGCGTCGCGTATCAGTGCCGCCTCATCGGCGCACATCCGTGAGAAAAGTTACCTGTTTTCATATTTTCTTATAATATTTTGCAAACATTTTGTTTTGGTTTTTCAAAATTTTTGGTCTTTTTTTGTTTAGCAAAAAATAAAAAACCCAGTGGTGATTACATACCATTAAAGGAAATCTCTATTCGTGTGATTTATCATATTTTTTCAAAAATTTCATATGGGTACAGTGTTGTATGACCGCGCAATTGTCATTCAAAGTGCGACAGAGCTGAAAGATGAAAATTGGCCTGGGCAGGAAAGGGGTATAAGTGCCCAGTAGGCAAGTGGTTAAGTAATTACTGCTTACCTGTACATCTGCCCCTGCCGACATGTCAGATTTTGATTTGCGTCTGCATCTGCATTCACTTCTATGGGCTGCCTGCACACAGCTCCGAGGTGGATTCACATGCAGCAGACAGCGGCTCAGATTGGAGAACAGGTTTGATCGCCCGTCTGAATGAGCCCTAAATGTTACAGAAAGCTAAACTTGAGCAACTAAAATTTAATTTTAAATATGTTCTTCTATATCAGGAGTATCGAATTTAAAATGTATGAGGTCCAGTCAGTAAAATTGTATTCCAGCATGAGGTCCGAATTTCATGTTTGTGCTACGAGTCCAATCCTTCATATAACACAGCATCCCGTTTCCTCTTAGGCTAGGTTCACATCTCTGTGGCTGAGAAACATGTGCAAAATCGCATCCCAACCCACAAAGAAATGCGCTGCTCGTTAACTGAGGCATTCTCAATGCCACCCCCCCCCCAACACACACATCGGCACGTTTTCATGCACACCAAGCTGGCCCAGATGAATTTGTTTCTTTACTAAGGGATGTGCCTGCTGTCGCCGCTGTATAAACTGTATGAAGCATGTTCTGCAACATCTTGGAAAACTCCTGTCTGCTACCAGAACAAAAGAGTCAGACTGAGCACTTCTCACCTATTCACAGAAGACTTGTATTTTCCTCTGATTGGCTGAGGTGGAGAGGCGGTGGATTTTACGTTAGCCAGAGGAAGCCTTGTAATCCTTGATAAAAAAAAAAAACACAAGGCTTCCTGTGAATGGCCGAGAAGCGCTTATCCCAACTCTGTTTTGTTCTGACAGGCAGATGAGAAGTCTTCCTAGACGCTGTGGGAACACAGCGATAGATAGGGGTTGGTGTACTAAAGGGAAATAGACTGTGCACTCTGCATGTGCAGTTGCTCTAGAGCAGGGATATGCAATTAGCAGACCTCCAGCTGTTGCAGAACTACAATTCCCATGAGGCATAGCAAGACTCTGACAGTCACAAGCATGACACCCAGAGACAGAGGCATGATGGGATTTGTAGTTTTGCAACAGCTGGAGGTCCGCTAATTGCATATCCCTGCTCCAGAGCTTTGTAAATAAAGGGAAGCCCTGCTGTTTTTCATCATCCAATCGTGTGCAAGCAAACTAGTTGTTGTGTTTTTTGTTTTTTTTTTTGTTTGTTTTTTTTTGTTTCTGGGATGTGATTGACTATTCTTTGCAAAGTGAAGCTTCACCATATTTACTAAGCTCTGGAGCAACTGCTCTTGCAAAGTGCACAGTCTATTTGTCTTTATTAAATCGGCCCCATAGAGTTTATACAGTGATGACAGGAGGCTTATCCCTTAGAACTCTGTTCACATATAGGCGTTCCGGATCGTGGGCGAAATTGCCGCGATTATGCCTGCAATCCCCAATCACGGCAAATCACGGGATGCCCTTGCGATCCCTGTCACTTCCGATCGCTGAAGTTGTGCAACTTCTTTTGGGCTATAGGCATACCATGATTCTGTTTGCGCAATTTTACCACGATTTGTCGGGCGACAATGGCGGCAAAATCGCACTGCGTTTGGTGTGCCATTGGAAGTGACGGGGATCACAAGGGCGTCACACAAATTGCCGTGGTTGGGGATTGCAGGAAGAATCGTGGCGATTCCGCCCGTGATCCGGGACACCTAGATGTGAATGGAGCTTTAGTAAAGGAATAGTTTCTGCAGTGCAATTTTAGACATGTTGAACAGCATAGCTCATAGCATGAATATAATTTAGTTTCAAATAAAGCAACAGGCATAAAATGAAATATATGTAGTTGAAGCCTTCATAATATAGTATCTTTACAATGCATGTGCTCCTGTCTTATTGTTTCTTTTCAGCTGGCACACGTGACGGCACTTAAATCACAGTATCTTGATGGTATGTAACAATGTGCCTGCAAATTCTTGTGTTTTGGGGAAATTTATTTTTGCTTGTCTTTTCACCTTGATCAATAATCAGTTGTGTTCGTTACATTGATAAATGACCAATACATATGCTCCATCAAGCAGCACACCACACTACTTCACTCCCAACAGCTCTACATGGCTCCAAAGTATTGTTACATCAAGACCTGCAAGACCACAGTTAGCCCTGGTTCACACCAGTGCGACTTGTCATGGGATTTGACAGTTCAAAATCACATGAAAAGTCGCACCCCATTTGCGGCAATAGAACTTGCGGCAAATTGTCGTGACTCAAATCGCAGCGACTTTGAAAAAGGTTCCTGCACCATTTGTATGCGATTTTTGATTTGTAAATGAAGTTGCACAGATGTCAGCAAGCCGCACATGAAATCGCACTGATCGTCTTTGAAATCGCGCTAAAGTAGCGCGATTTCAAAGCCGAACTGGTGTGAACCAAGGCTAACTATTAAAAAAGAACAATGCATTGTAATAAAGTTCTCCCTAGCTTTTAAAAGGATAAGTTTACCTTGTGGAACATCCTGTATTTAGGGTGTAACATGTTCCAGCTCCTGCTGCTTCTCCCTGTGAATTCCCCCTCCGTGAGACAGTGGGAAGAAGATCTTCTCCCCGCACCCACTATTCAAAAACAGAGTGGCAATGCACAGCCGTATTATTCGTTCCCAGTTTCCTGTGAATGACTGAACTACAAGTACAGTCAGTCACCGCAGCAGTTGGCTTGTAGTTCTGAATGAATTGCGGGGGTGCTGTTGAGCGCACTCTTAATTTATTCACACGATCTGAAATCTACAGGACTTGTCTGTAGAATCCTGACATTGCACTCCTGATCACGGGTTCAATGCTTTCCAGGCCCCTGCATGAAAAAATAATAAATGCATGTTTGTTTTTTTTTCTGCAAAAATATGTGCATTCTATTATTTTTTCTAATGAGGTAAACTTATCCTTTAAGTTCCTTATCTGATGGAAATTTGCAGTATGGTGCACTCCCCACCTCTGGACTTTTACCTCGCTTTCTTAACTGATTAAAGCTGACCAGCAAAATACAATTGGACGCTACAATCTCTACATTATCTAATATACCAAATCTTTGTAAATCCATTCAACTTGTATGTATTTACTCAGGACCTTTCAAAGCTGTTGGTAGATTATAAGGAAATTTCGTGATGTACAGTCATTTTAAAGTATAAGTTCAGTTTAAAAAAACAAATAATAATGCACATTTTTTTTTGGGGGGGGGGGGAGGGGAGAGAATCGGACAGCAGCTGCAGCATTGGGAACAGGTTATATGTTCCACCTTTAAAATCGGGTGGAACATGTTCCCAACTTATCCATTAAGACCAAAACTGCATAAGATGGGCAGTATGCAGTCAGGTTAAAAATGTCTTCTAGTGGAAAAACAAAACAAAACTGCATGCATTACAGCACCATGCAACCATCCATTAATCAAAGGAAACATGCAGATATGAATAAATATGGGATGACCTCCTGCTAGAAATGCCTGTTGTCTAGTATTTCCTGGTGATTTACTGGCCTCTCTAAATTTACTGAGCTGGAGCAAATCACACGGCAAGTAAAAAACAAAAGTAATGTTGGCACATCTGTATACTTGTACATAAGTTTCTGTTCCAGGTCAGTAACACAAAAGGATTATTTGGTAGAGTAACCCTTTGATGAGACTCATTTGTTGACTGATTTTTTTTTTTTTTTTTTTTTGCACCTCTTTTTTAAACTCATCCAAATCCCAACATCTGTGTTTTTTTTCCCCATTTGACTGCAAATAAATGATCACTGTTATTTGTCTAACGTTTTTAGATTCTGTAGATGAAGAATGCTCTGTATCGGACAGCCAGCCTTTTCCTTCCCTTCAAACGGTAAAGCAAAGTGTTCCAAAACTTCATTTATTATATATCAGTTTGTGGGCTGTTGTGAACACACAATGTTCTTGGCTTTCTTTTGTGGCAGAAAAATGCTAAAATGCTATTCTGTAATCTCAGATTACTTTATTAATCCCCAAAGGAAAATTATTAAGATACAGTTACATTCAACAAAGACAACACAAGATCACAATAATAAATGAAACAAGACACAATGACCATAATAAATTACCAATAACAGCAATTGGTACCAAATAAAACTATACTAATAAACAATCCATGCCATTAAAATACAACGTTGAATAAATAAGAGATTGAAAATTAACAACAAAAAATCAAACTACCAAAATACAAATAGTACACCACTTTCTTTAGCATCTACTGACTTACTATGGCTTGTCATACTTGATCTCCAAAAGTGGAGATCACAAAACCTCCAGGGAGAGGTAAAATGTAACCTCTCTAAAGCGAGATCTTAGAATGTAACCTCTCTAAAGCCTGATGCACACTAATCCTTTTTTTAAAATTTATTTTACGGAAAAAAAACTGACCGTTCCAGTCAGAGCTGTTGTACTAACGATCCAATGTTAGTACATTGATATCCCCCGCTAAGCTGTTGTGTTCTGACGGGGGGGGAGGCCAAACGACCGACTTCTGTCGGACCTAATGACCTACACACGAGCCGAACCCATGTCACATAAAAAATTGCAAAAACCACAAATTTATTCTCTAGGGCCTCGGCTTTAAAAAATAAAAAAAAATATGTGTATGTATGTATATATGTGTGTGTGTATATGTGTGTGTGTGTATATGTGTGTATATATATATATATATATATAATTTATATATATATAATTTATATATATATAATGTGTGTGTATAAATAAATTATAGCTCTAAGTAATTTTCTAGCAAAAAAAGCAGATTGTTACATGTGAACAAAAAGTGCCAGAAAAAGCCCGGTCTTGATAAGTGGATATAATAACTGAATGTGGTTGAGGTGGCGTAATATTGAAGATGTTTGCATCATGATAGATGCACTTGGTTAACAGTTACAGTAAAACCTTGGATTGCGAACATAATTTGTTCCAGAAACATGCTTGTAATCTAAGGCACTTGTATATCAAAGCAAATTTCCCCATAAGAAATAATGGAAACTCAAATGATTAATTCCACAACCATTTATTCACAAGTCCTTCAGTTTATAGTCCATATAAAAAAGATTATAGCAATGTGATGGGTTGTGTAACCATAAAATGTCCATCCACAAATGGAAGCCTCCACAAGGAGATTAGAAGCAAAATCCAGCAGGAGCTCCAGAGTATAAAAGAGGAGAGGTGCCTCTAAGTGTAGCAATATGTTGCACCTTCATTTAATGTAACCATATTGCTACACTTAGAGGCGCCTCTCTTCTCTTTCATACTCGGTTGTGACATGACGCTACTTGTATATCAAGACATCGCTTGTATATCAAGTCAAAATGTATTAAAAAATGTTGCTCGTCTTGCAAAACCCTCTCAAACCAAGGTTTTACTGTATAAGATTTAGGGCACTATTAGGAAGGTAGCTCAGGAAAGTTTTCATTCCCTTTTTGCAGTTTTGTTTTCTAAAAATGACTGACTGTTCTTTAAGAGTCAGAAATGTTTTTTTCAGACTTCGAGCCCTTTCAGACTGTGCCGCCTAGGGTGTCGGTGGTAAAGCGGCACTATTTTTAGTGCAGTTTTAGCGTAGTTTTAGCAGCGCTATTCGGCCGCTAGCGGGGCGGTTTTGCCGGCGGTGTCACAGCACTGCCCCATTAATTTCAATGGGGAGCAGCGGTGGAGGAGCGGTGAGTTCACCGCTCCAAAGAAGCTCCTGGCAGGACTTTTTTATGACGCCCTGCCAGCGCACCGCTCCAGTGTGAAAGCCCTCGGGCTTTCACACTCGAGTAAATGGAGCCGCTTCTTTCAGGCGCTATGCAGGCGCTATTTTTAGCGCTGTAGCGCCTGAAAAACGCCCCCCGTGTGAAAGGGGTCTTAAGGCTTGTAAGAAGTCCCGGATGTATTGGCTCCTTTCTGCTTGCACCAACTGGCTAACCTAACTGTCAATTTTGCTTCAGGTGCTGGAATCTGTGCCTGAAGATGTTGGGTTCAATATTGAAATCAAATGGATCTTGCAAGAAAAAGTAAGTAAACACTGTAAAGACAGCTTAAAGTGAACATCATGACAAATAAAAATAAATTAAAATAAAATAAAAAAACAAAACATTTGCAGTACATCTCAGTAATACATGCACATTTGCCAATGTTATAGCCCTTTTAAACCTTTTGCTGCCAGGTCCTGACAGAACCTAGCAGTGGGGGGGGTTCACACACAATCCGTTGTCTGCAGCCACCGGGATTGTGTGTCTATTGACAGGCAGACACCTGCCTTTTAGGTGGATGCATTCGGAGAAAGGAGACACTCTAGGGTGTCTCCTTTCAGAAAATATATACTGTTTGTGGGTTTTATGTAATCTTTAGGCCTAAAATTATTTTTTTTTAAACGTGTGAAAAAAAGAAGCAAAAACGCCTCTGGCAGCAAAAGGGTTAAAGATCCTACAGTTTTGTTTGCTAAAATCGGCTCTTATTTTCCTGTTGTGCATTTTTTCTGGATTAACTGGTGTCAGCCCTGCCCAGTTGTCTTTTGCTAAATTGCTCAGGCACTCCCACTATCTTAATTTCCAAAGCATAGCCACTAATTGACTGGATTCCTAAGACTGGGTCTGTAAAGGCTAAATAGAATGTTTGCGATAACACAGGAAGTGTGCAGAGGACACAAGGGGCAGCTCCAGTTTATTTTTCACTTATCAACAGATATAACAAAATGCTTTCCATGGTAAAGGGCTGTGTTATGCAGATGTACTGTAATGGTTAGATTTTTTTTTTTTTTTTTTTTTTTTTAGCTAAATGCAACATTTACTCTAGAATTTTCTTTTCTGCTTTGCAGAGTGGTAAATGGGATGGTAATTTATCCAGCTACTTTGACATGAACATCTTCTTGGATATCATTCTGGCGACTGTCCTGAAAAATGCTGGCAATCGAAGGATTGTGTTCTCGTGTTTTGATGCAGATATTTGCACAATGTAAGTTGCATAATATTTCTTCTCATTAGAAGAGAAATTGCTGACTATATGTAAAAAATTAATCTGTGAACTTCTATTGCTTATACACGTAATGAGAGACATCTTTGGCAGCTTAAGAATAAATCAAAATTTGATATAAAGTGTCTCAGACAAACTTTTCTTGGTGATGCAAGCAGCACTGCAGCATTTGTCTCTCTTATGTGTTCTGCAACCTCCCTCTCAAGTTCCAGATATCTGTGGTTGAGGCTGCATCGGGCTCAGAGAATGGACAGTGATGGTGAATAGTCTATAGCACGCCTTTTTACAAGCTTATATTCAGGGCTTCTCTGGAGACGAGGACATAGGCATCTACAGAGGTGAGAGGGGCAGCCCGAACCAGCTGATAAATGCCAGGATGAAAATTTAAAGGATTTTTTTTTAATTCAACACAATCCAAAAGTGGTATTTCTGGAAATTACTGGCCGTTTCTAAGTCAAAACCCCCATCTGTAGAAAGCATGGTTTTGGCCTTTTTCAATCATGGCTTTATGGAACCCTAGGGTTCCTGCTGACGTTGCTGGTGGCTCTATGAGCAGCAAGCAGTTCAGTGGTGGCTGGTGGTATATATTTTTTTGGGGGGGGCAAAGTGGCAAACCCCCCCACCCCCATCCCCCCCCCCCTTCCCACATTTACCCCATCTAGGTCGCCCTTCTAGCAGCAGCTTCACCATGCGTCTCCTCCTCCTGGGCTTCATGGCCGCTTTCTCTGCATCTCCTCCCTCCTCCTCCTCGGTGGCCAATAGGATCGCTTCTACTGATTGGTTGGGAGGAGAATCAGGAAGACGATGGCGAATATTTGCTAAACCCCCCCCCCCCCGTTGAAATCCATGCATCTGGCGCCCTGCATGTAAATTAGGGTCCAGGCGCATGGTTAGGGGGTGCACCGCCCCTGCACCCCGTGTGGAGGAGCCGCCACTGGTCAAGTTGGTCTCCTACATACGCTAACCAACAGTATAAGGATGGACTCCTAAATTGGGGACAGCACAATGTTTGCTGCATTTTTTTTCTTGTATTATCCATGACAGGAAGACTCAATGAACTACCGTGATAGTTCATTGAGAACTAACAAGCTGACAGCCGCGAAGGATGTCGGTACTTGTAATTCATTCACACAGAGCTGTGTGAATGAATGAATGATGCGGCTGTGTGACAGCTCGTACAGGGAACTTGTCCCCGTACTGCTGTCACAGGGAGAGAAGGGAATGGTCAGCAGCTGCAGCAGTGGGAATATGTTACATGCTCCACCCTAAAAATGGGTGGAACATGTAACATGTTCCCAGAGGTGAACTTATCCTTTAAAACCGTCCCCTCCCCCCTCCTAACACCTATGCTAGCTAACCTGTGTAAAAAAGATGTTTTATTATTTTCAGGCTGCTTCAGTCCGGTCACATGATTTGGCTCCCCTCTGTTAGTCAGCGCAGCTTCAGGGGGAATGGATGGGCCGGGCCATTGAAGCCTGTGGGTGATGTCACCTCTCCAGGGTTTACTAGCCGTTGTCTGAGCACTATCTCCTCTCCCCTGCAGCTGCCACTGGCTGACACCGGAGAGGTCACGTGATAAGATCAGAGCGGGCTGAAAATAGGTTAGTATATACATCTTCATTGCACAGGTTAGTAAAGCTGTGTTCTCCTCAGAACAAATACTTGCTACCATCTTGGTCCTCTTCAGCTGGCTACCACTTCTATGTGTAGGCAGCCTGCTACCACTGACTCTCCAGGCCTGCCCCCCAGCCACTCTGTGCGCCCGATCCTGCAGCCCCCTAGGAGATGTGGTTTAAGTAGCACAGAAGGGTGTAGGACAGGGGACACGTCATTCAGACCTAGACCAAAGAAACAAAAAGGGGAGGGGGGTTTAAACAGAATTAACTCCCTTATGTTAGTTTAAGTTCCGCTTTAACCACTTCCTTACTGTGCTGTAGCCGAAACTCTCTAATTCCAGTAGGGCGTCCATGGATGTCTTCCTGGAACCGTGCCTCACGTGCCCCCTGGGGCGCACATCCAGAGTGCCCTGTGGTTGCTGTGTCCTTTGGACACGGCTGATCAGATCGTGGTAAAGGGCCAATCACAGTGGCCCTTTAGCACGTGATTAGCTGTGTCCAATCACAGCTGTACACAATGTAAACAGAGTTCCCAGTCGGCATTCCTTTCCTGTGCGCTGTCACAGAGTGAGGAGAGCCGGTAACCAACAATCCTGACATGGGACATGCACACAGAGAATCAGGGCATTGATTATCAGTGCAGCCTCATCAGCACGCATTAGTGAAGGAGAAAAAAATTACTTATTTGCAAAATTTTATAAGAGAAACTAAAAAATCGTTTTTTTGTTTTTTGCAAATAATAAAAACCCCAGTGGTGATTAAATACCACAAAAGAAAGCTCTATCTGTCTCAAACAAATGTTAAAAATGTCATATGGGTACAGCGCTGTATGACAGTGCGATTGTCATTCAAATTGTGTCTGTAGAAGTGCCCGTTAACCAAGTCTTTAAAGCCATTTTAAATGTTTGACAAATATCTTTATTAAGTCTTTGGATATCATAGACAAGTCTTTGGGTAGCAAATCACCAGTTTCTTTTTCTAGTTGACTGCATTAGGGTATTAGAGATGCCATTACTGGACCGAAGAGCTTGTTATACTCCCGGCTGGGTGATGTGAATTCCCTTTTATGGCTCACTTATTAAAAGAATTATAAACTGCTTTTAATGCATGAGGAGTTACCCATTAGAACCCCTTTACCGTTGTCAAGGGCAGGTTCCAAGCTGAAAATGAACGCTTGGTTGGCTGCTGGGGAAAACATGTTTTTTTGTTTTTTTTTCTTCCTTTGTAATAAATCTTTCCATGTACTTGTACATAGCAGAACTGATATTTTGTATAGCAGCTGCAGATCCTCAAAAAATGTTATGGTTTTAAAAGTTTTTAGGATTTTTTTCAAAAAAACAATACAACTATAAACTACTTAATCTCCCAGGTAATGAACTGGCCGAAATGTTAATTAAAAATTAGATGTTCAATCAAATCCATCAGAATGTGAGCAACTTATTTTAACATGCCAGTACGAGAAATAGAATCTTTGTTTTCCAGTAGACTTGTAATCTTGCAGTATTGTTATAAGTGAGTCCCCAGCTTGTAATTCTAATCAGATCTGTCTAAAACAAATTTGTTTTCTACTGTCTTCTAAAAAATATTCATAGTCATTTAGATTTTACTGCAGATATTGGTAATATGGGTAGCCGCCTCATGGATTTATGCTGGCAGTCATGAATATGAACTGTGTTTGGAGATTTTAGTGGGAATGCTAAGGCTGGGTTCATATATATGCGGCCGTGGTTTCAGCATGGGAGTTCGGTGTGGTCCTGTTCACTGGTTCAGGTGCAAATTTTTACCTGAAATCGCACCTGAACTGGATTGAAAATCACACAGGACTCTTTTTAAAACCGCACCGCAATTTGCATTATTTGTGAACCTAAAGCCTAAAAGTTGTACTCGGCATTATTGTTACGGAAATCATTTTAATAAAGTGCAATATTTTTACTGACGAATAAAAACAATGCAAAAGATCCCTGACACTCTTTCAAGGTAGCCAGAAAAAAAGCAGAATTAAACTGTTTCAACGACTCCAGGTAAAAACAGGTTTTGTTGCATACATTTGCAAATACACATGGAAGCCAAATTGCCAAGTCAAGGCCCCTCTGTTAAGCATAGTCCTCTAAACTTTAAACTATCCGTGCTCCAACTGGGGGGGGGGGTGTCATATATATTTATTATATATATATATATATATATATATATATATATATATATATATATATATATATATATATATATATATATATATATATCAATGTGCAAACGGAGAGCAGGCTCCCCTGGAGCAGCCATTTCCTCAAAGGATAAGTTCACCTTTTGTAAAAAAATTAATCATATCTTTTTACCGGTAAAAAAAAATGTGCATTTGGTATTTTTTTCATATTGCAGCCTTTAAACCATTGCACCCATGATCAGCAGATCACGTGTGCAATGCATGGATCCTGCAGACACTCAGTAAGCTATCTGCCCATACTGTGATAAGGGCAGGCAGTTACTGAATGGCAGGAAGAATCAGTGGACTATGAGAGCACTCACCAATGCCCTTGCAGTTCATTGAGAAATACAGGGGGTCAGCCGCAATGGCTGAACGTACTTGTAGTTTAATTCATTCACAGGTAACTGTGAAAAGAATGATGCAGTCATGCTGTTTTTAAATTGTGACAGCGGGTGCAGGGAGAAGACCCCCTGCCTGCTGTCACAAAGTTGCGAGTGCTGGCAGTGGGAAGTGGATCACTAGGAGCATGTTACATCTCTAAATATGGGTGTAACGTAACATGCTTCTAAAGGGGAACTTAGCCTTTTAAAATGGAACTAAACTCTGGATTATACTCACCCCGACTTTTCAGAGATGCGGCGGTTATATCCCTCACCTTCATCTTCTCCCTAGGTCCAGGGATTTTGGCCTCTTGATTTTTCCAGTGGGGGGTGACTTCAACCCCTTCATGGGGGGCCAGAGCATTCCGGGAATGCACTCTGAGCTGCACATTAGCAGATCAGGGTACATTCAGTAGAGAACTGCGAGCAGGCAGGTAAATGTGTATTATTGCAGGTCTTCTGCAAAAAAGAGCCGCCTGCTTGCAGTTTTCCACAAGTTGGGTTCAGTTCTGCTTAAAAGGTAAAGTAACACACCAGCCCAGCTCACCAGCGCCATCGCAATTCATTGAGAACTACAAGCCACCTGCCGTGGTGGCAGATAGAACTTGTAGTTCATTTATTCACAGATAGCTGTAAATGAATGAATCTGTGTGGGCTGAGCCCTGCACAGACGCTCGGTTTTTAAATTGTGACAGCAGGTGCAGGGAGAGGATCCGCTGCCTGCTGTCACAATGTGATGTGCGGGTAAATACGGGTGTCACATGTTACTTAAGGTGAACTTATCCTTTCATATATACTGTCTGTTGTAGGTGTTTTATGTGTTTGGTTTTTTTTTTTCTTCTAATTTTTTTTTCTTCTTTATCTTCTCTTTTTTAAAGGGTCCGTCTCAAACAAAATAAATATCCCATCCTTTTTCTAACACAAGGGCAGTCCGAAATCTATCCAGAGCTCATGGATTTGAGATCACGATCAACTCCATTTGCGATGAGCTTTGCTCAGTTTGAAAATATTCTGGTAAGTAATTTGGGGTAATTATACATGACAACAAGGGCAAAGAAAGCTTACAGAGGTGAACTCCTGTCTCTGAAAAAAAGTGCTTTTCCAGGATTCACAGACGACATACAAGTTCTGGACAGTTAAGCGAAGTCCAATAGACTGCTAGGGCCAATTTATACTGGATTCAATTAGGCTGTCAGTATATGTTTGGAGTGTGGGAGGAAAATGGAGTACCCGGTGGAAACCTATGCAAGCACAAGGAGAACGTGTAAACTCCATGCAGATAGCATTCTGGTTGGTATTGGATCAGAGGGCACCAGTGATGCATGGCAGAAGTGCTAACCACGAAGGCCCATCCAGCGGTCATTGGAGCACCAGGCAAGGGAGGGGTTGCTCACAGTTGGCTCCGCCTCTCATGCTCAGAGGCGGAGCCAGCTGCCAATCAGGCAGCTGGGTGGATTGTGACAATATTGTTGTTTATCCTTCCAGAGCCTGGAACCACGTCTACTGATGGCGAGCTATAAGCCCCTATTGGCTGATTTTGGGTCACAGGGGAGTAAAAGTACAAATATGGCATTGGTTTAAAAACTTGTAAAATGCAAAACCAGTACAGTGCCGCAGGATATATGTGGCTCAGCAAAATATTTTTTACTTCAGTTTCAGCAGCAGTTTCTGGTGACAAAAGAATTCAATACCTAATACTAAAGTAAAACCGTGGATTGTGAGCATAATTCGTTCCAGAAACATGCTTGTAATTCAAAGCACTCTTATATCAAAGTGAATTTCCCGATAAGAAATAATGGAATCTCGGATGATTCGTTCCACAACCATTTATTCATAAGTCTTTCAGTTTATAGTCTATATAAAAAGATTATAGCAATGTGACCAGGTTGTGTAACTATAAAATGTCCATCTACAAGGGGATTAGAAGCAAAATCTAACAGGAACTACAGAGTATAAAAGAAGAAAGGCGCCTCTAAGTGTAGGAATATGGTTACATTTAATGAAGGTACAACATTTAGCAACTCGCATGATTGATGATTAAAAGAGGCACATCTAAGTATGCAGCCATCTGGGGTAAAGCTGTCCACATAGACCGTCCTCCGCACCGCCGGCTACCACCGCTGTCAGTCTGCAATCATGACCGAGAAGACTACCCTGCAGTAGAGCGATCTGAAAGCAAGGCTTGAAGCGTTCGTGGAGCGCAGTTTGGTAGGGATGATGTCAATGGCGGTGCGGAGGATGGTCCATGTCTAAAAAAAAAAAAAAAAAAAAAAAAAAAAAAAAAGGAAAAACACATCCAGCTAGACCATGAAGGTTGCCACATCCCTGAGATAAGGAAATAAGAATACCCCCTATGGTCAATGGGATTTTAACGGCAACGCTAATTTTTTATAAAAAAACAAGTTTATTAGTATAAGCAAAAATATACAAAAACCAACAATAAATATAGAGACCAAAAGAATTGTACAAAATGTTACATCGTTAAAAACAATGATCTGAAGTGGTGATGATACTTGTTCGGTCTTCAACACAGCCCTACGCGTTTCGGGACTTGATAAGGCGTCCCTTCGTCAGGGACAATTTGTGGACAAGGATCACACTATATGGATAACAACAGATTAGAAAATGAGGATGGTCCATGTGGACAGCTTTACCCAGATGGCTGTATACTTAGATGTGCCTGTTTTCATCATCAACATAACCATATTGCTACACTTAGAGGCGCCTCTCTTCTCTTTTATACTTAGTTGTGACACGACGCTACTTGTATATCAAGACATCGCTTGTATACCAAGTCAAAATTTATTAAAACATTTTGCTTGTCTTGCAAAACCCTTTCACTCCAAGTTACTATCAAACCAAGATTTTACTGTAAATAGTTTGTGTCAGGGGTAAGAGTAATAAAGTCTAATGCTCTCTTATGTTTGTTTATGATTTACTGACTTATTTTTCTCTTTGCATGAATAGGGAATAAATGTCCACACTGAAGATCTGCTCAAAAATCCACATTATATACGTGAGGCTAAATCAAAAGGCTTGGTTGTGTTCTGCTGGGGCGATGATACCAATGACCCGGATAACCGGAATCTGATGAGAGAGTACGGAATCGATGGACTTATCTATGACAGGTACTTTTATTGTATACGAGTACACATGTTTATATATTAAACCATTTTCTTAAAATGAAGGTAGATGAAAAGAGGAAAAAAAAAAGGCCACGCATTGTAAGCAATCTGGTGCATTTGACAAATCTTGACCATATGAAAGTTTAGAGGTGGGGCCGCCATTGCCGCATCTCTGAAAAGCGATAGATTGTGGTGGCGTTTGTCAGGCATTGTGAAGGCGATATGATGTCTCCTCACCACCTGTTTTCACCCTGTAAATGTTGTACCATTTGTGCCGCAGCCATGTGTATTGTATACACCTGCGACGTGGCCTCATTCACTTGAATGGGTCACTTTCATCTACGGTACTACCTGCCAAAGCATGATAGGGAGAATAATTTTTTTCCAGGGCTGTGAAGCAAAGCATCACAACCACTGCGTCTTTACAACCCCGTCCCGCTGCTTCTGCAACTTAAGGGGGGAGCCATAAAATTGTGGCTCAACTACCATGAAAAATGTTGGCTGACTTATCAGTTAGATGTGGATCTTTTAGAAAATTGCACACGTCCCAGGAAGCTGCAGGACCATTCACAAATTACTGCTCGATCTCATACATGTGCAGTGGGGACGCGGCTTTTGGTTTCTCAGGAGGCTGCAGCCGACTCCTGTATCTAGGAAAAAAAATACCAACTGCTCATTATCTTTAAAAATGTATTGCTGGTCCTTTTCTTTACTATCGTTTACATTGTACACAGAGTTAGAGAAGTGTGGGAGCTGCCATTGCTGACTTGTTTGGTGCAAGCTCTGAGGAAATCATTCCAGTTCTGCCTTTGCTTACTAGTGAGTCATAGGAGTTGATTTACTAAAACTGGAGAGTGCAAAATTTGGTGCAGCCCTGCATAGAAACCAATCCGCTTCCAGCTTTTTTTTTTTTTTGGCAAAGCTTAAAGCGCAGTTCTGCCTAATTTTTTTTATTTTTTTTTTAAATCAGCTACAAATACTGCAGCTGCTGACTTTTAATATAAGGACACTTACCTGTCCAGGGCGCCTACTATGTCGGCACCCGAAGCCGATCTGTCCCTCAGCTGTCGGGTGCTGCCGCTGCCATCCTCGGTAAGGGAATCAGGAAGTGAAGCCTTGCGGCTTCACTTCCTGGCTCCCTACTGTGCATGCGCGACTCACGCTGCGCTATCCCACTGGTCCCTGCTGTTTTCTGGGACCCGTGTCTCCCAGAATACAGCTGGGGGGGATGGGAAGTGGCGTAGATACCCGCGGGTGGCTCGGGTATCTATGCCCGGAAGTGGGAGCAAAGTACCTGTCTTAGACAGGCATCTGCCCCACCCCCCACCCCCCCCCCCGAAAGGTGCCAAATGTGACGCTGGGGGGGTGGGGGGACCGGAAATGCGTAAGTTCCATTTTTGGGTGGAACTCCGCTTTAACCTTTTTCAGCTTCGGAAGGGTTACTCCCACTTCCTGACCAGGCTATTTTTTGCGATACGGCACTGCGTTAATTTAACTGACAATTGTGCGGTCGTGCGATGATGTACCCAAATAAAATAGTCTTTTTTTTTTTCCCCACAAACAGAGATTTCTTTTGGTGGCATTTGATCACCTCTTCGGTTTTTATATTTTGCACTATAAATAAAAAAAGACCGACCATTTTAAAAAAAACACAATTTTTTACTTTCTTTTGCTATAAAGCACATCCAATAAAAAATAAAATTTAAAAAAATCAAATTTCTTCATCAATTTAGGCCAATATGTTTTCTGCTACATATTTTTGGTAAAAAAAATCCCAATAAGTGTATATTGATTGGTTTGCGCAAAAGTTATCGCGTCTACAAACCAATGGGATATTTTTATGGAATTTTTAAGTGTTTACTGACTGTGTGAGGGGGGGAGGTGCTTTTAACTGTGGGAAGACCGAGATCCATGTTCCTGCTTAGCAGAAACACAGGATCTCTGTCTTCTCTTGTCACAGAACGGTAATCTGCCTTGTTTACAGAGTCAGATCGCAGTTCTGCCTCTGTCAGTAATGATTGGCGGGACCCGGCGGACATTGGGTCTGATGGACCCACTGATTGCCTCCCGCTATGTCCAATCACAGCGGAAGCAGGTTGCCGGCGGCACGCGTGTGTGCTGCAGACCTGGAAGCACGAGATCGGGTACCTGTACATGATTTGGTGCAGGAGAGTCACCGCCCCACAGTATATGTATGTGGGGCAGTGAGCAAGTGGTTAATTGAACAAGCTGAAATTGGAAGCTAACTGGTTTCTATACAAAGCTGCACCAGATTTTGCACTCTCCAGTTTTTTAGTAAATCAACCCTACTGACTTGGAACCAGCATACAGCTAGTAAAGTCTAAACTTCCATCCTGGTACATTGTTCCAGGTCACTGACTTACATCAGAGACTTGGGAAAGAGAACCTGTATAAATGCTCAGATGTCCGCTGTGATTTGTGGCTACAGCTGATTGATAAATCTGGCACAGTGTAAGCAGTCAATACATTTCAGATAATGAACAGTAGGAATACATATGGCACACAAATATAAATAGAACACAGCTATGCAGATTGATAATTGCATACCTTTTTCTCCTCTCTATATTGAAAGTGTAAGTACACTATATTGTCAAAAATATTGGGACGCCTGCCTTTACACGCACATGAACTTTAATGGCATCCCAGTCTTAGTCTGTAGGGTTCAATATTGAGTTGGCCCACCCTTTGCAGCTATAACAGCTTCAACTCTTCTGGGAAGGCCGTCCACAAGGTTTAGGAGTGTGTCTATGGGAATGTTTGACCATTCTTCCAGAAGTGCATTTGTGAGATCAGGCACTGATGTCGGATGAGAAGGCCTGGCTCTCTCTCCGCTCTAATTCATCCCAAAGGTGTTCTATCGGGTTGAGGTCAGGACTCTGTGCAGGCCAGTCAAGTTCCTCCACCCCAAACTCGCTCATCCATGTCTTTATGGACCTTGCTTTGTGCACTGGTCCAAATCATTTGGTGGAGGGGGGGATTATGGAGGGGCTGTTTTCAGGGGTTGGGCTTTGCCCCTTAGTTCCAGTGAAGGGAACTCTTAAGGCATCAGCATACCAAGACATTTTGGACAATTTCATACTCCCAACTTTGTGAGTACAGAATTGAAAGTTAATTTTAGGGGGCACAAAAACACAATAAAGTACCCAATTTTTTTGGTAAAATATAAAAGCCGAGGTTTTTAGCCCAACCTCTGAAAAACAGCCCCACACCATAATCCCCCCTCCACCAAATGATTTGGACCAGTGCACAAAGCAAGGTCCATAAAGACATGGATGAGCGAGTTTGGGGTGGAGGAACATGACTGGCCTGCACAAAGTCCTGACCTCAACCCGATGGAAAACCTTTGGGATGAATTAGAGCGGAGACTGAGAGCCAGGCCTTCTCGTCCAACATCAGTGCCTGACCTCACAAATGCACTTCTGGAAGAATGGTCAAACATTCCCATAGACACACTCCTAAACCTTGTGGACGGCCTTCCCAGAAGACTTGAAGCTATTATAGCTGCAAAGGGTGGGCCAACTCAATATTGAACACTACCGACTAAGACGCCATTAAAATTCATGTGCATGTAAAGGCAGGTGTCCCAATACTTTTGATAATATAGTAAACATTGTAGTCGGTAATCCAGGCAATATTAATCGTTTTGCCAGAAATTGTATTTCACAGAACATTGGAGATGGCTATTTTGTTTATATGGCACATTTTCAAGTGTCTTTTCTCTGTTTCTTTTTCCCCAGAATTTGCTCCTAATGAGCAGCTTTATATGTAAGAGAGCAGCGGAGTTGTTGTCATGATCATTACACTTTAAGCCTGTTTGTTAAAAAGCATGAGCACATTATTTTTTATTTCTGAAATACAAGTGTTTGAAATGAGATATGATGAAGCTAAACTCCAGGCAGAGAGCCAAATACAAATATAGGAACTGCTTACTATATGTAATCCGCGCACCACCGTGATCCTACACCGCCTCCAGAATGTGTACTGCATTATTCAGGATGAAGAACAGAGTGAAGTACAGCAGAGGTTAGATGTGTGGGATGTGAAGTGAGTTAGTTTACTTTTTTCAGTGAAAAGGTGAACTAATCCTTTAGGCCCCTTTCACACGGGGGCGGGGTCGGCGGTAAAGCGGCGCTATTGTTAGCGGCGCTTTACTGTCAGTATTCGACCGCTAGCGGGGCGGTTTTACCCCCAGCTAGCGGCCGAGAAAGGGTTAAAAACCACCGCAAAGCGCCTCTGCAGAGGCGCTTTGCCAGCGCTATAGCTGCGCTGTCCCATTGATTTCAATGGGCAGGAGCGGTGAAGGAGCGTTGTATAAATTTCGCTCCTTCACCGTTCCGAAGATGCTGCTAGCAGGACTTTTTTTCCCATCCTGCTAGTGCACCGCTCCAGTGTGAAAGCCCTCGGGGCTTTCACACTGGAGAGACAGCAGCGGCTGTTTCGGGTTGGTTTGCAGGCGCTATTTTTAGCGCAATGGCGCCTGCAAACCGCCCCAGTGTGAAAGGGGCCTTAGAGTGATATTAAAGCGGAACTTTATACATCGATTTAACGGTTTCAACAAACAGTTACATTCCTGGCACATGGCGGGAATGTAAATGTCACATTGGTCGTGCTCTCAATCAAAGAGTCAAACCATTAAATGGCCGATGTCATAAGTGATCACTAGGGATGGACTCAGGAGTGTCCTGATCGTAGTCCCAACCCACCTGAGCAATCCCGCCAGGAAGCCCTCATTGCACACCTCCAATTAGGGCAGCCATCAGAAATTTTGGGGCCCTTTACACAGCTTTAGGCCTGGGCCCTCTCGGGGCCTGACCCCCAACATTCTTCAGGGCCCGTCCACTGGTCGTCCCACCTAATCCGCCCACAGGCCATCCCACCGAGTCCTTCGGTGCACCCACTTTATTTTAACACTCTTACACCTTTGGAGACTGGAGGGATGGATGGTGCTGGGCGTGGGTGGCGATGCTTTTTGGAGACTGGAGGGATAATTGGTGCTGGGCGTGGGTGGCAATGCGTTTTGGAGACTGGAGGGATGGATGGTGCTGGGCATGGGTGGCGATGCATTTTGGAGACTGAAGGGGTGGATGGTGCTGGGCGTGGGTGACGATGCGTTTTGGAGACTGGAGGGATGGATGGTGCTGGGCGTGGGTGGCGATGCATTTTGGAGACTGGAGGGATGGATGGTGCTGGGCGTGGGTGGCGATGCGTTGTGGAGACTGGAGGGATGGATGGTGCTGGGTGTGGGTGGCAATGCGTTGTGGAGACTGGAGGGATGGATGGTGCTGGGCGTGGGTGGGGATGCCTTGTGGAGACTGGAGGGATGGAGTAGATGCTGGGTGGGGATGAAGATGATGATTGATTTGCATTGTGAAAATGTATGAGGATGACTCTGGGTGGGGATGAAAGTTACATGGTGAAGAGGCTCTCCACAATGTAACTCTCATCTGTACCCAGAGTCATCCATTTTTCATAATGCAACTCCATTATACCAGCTTGTCAGCTTTAGGGTGTCCCATCCAAGAAGGAGATAAATAAAGTCCAAATAAAATCTACAGGAGGCACAGTCAGCAGCACACATTACATTACCCTCCATGCTACACTCTCGGATCTATCTGCATGCACCTGTTATTGCTGCATCCACGTGCACCGTCAACGAGCTGGCCTCTCCCCTTGCCCCTGTCCCAGCCAATCACATTGCAAGCAAACCCAGCAGCAGGCTCCGCCTCAGCAGAGAATGGATGAGGAGCGAGCGAGCGCTGGCCACGATCACCTGCTGCTGGGGATGTTGCCAGTCTGAAAGACGGCGTCGGCTGGTTCTCGGGTAGCGGGCTTGTTAAATTTCATTACTGTGTGCAGAATACTTACAAAATGCTCCGCATAGCCACAGCCAGCGGGGGGCGGGGGGGGGGACTTGGGAGGGGCAGGTGAAAGTAGGCGGCGGAGGCTTGTCTTGTTTATGCTTCTCTACAGCGGTACGCAGATTACCGGCGGAGCTGGTACAAGATGAATCTCATGTTCTGCTGTAGGGGGGAGCGGGCCCTGGTCGGCAGGTCGGCAGGACCCCTAGGGACACTCAGGCCCCTTACAATGAGTACTGCCTGTACCCCCCAGATGGCGGCCGTGCAATTATAGGCAGTGAGGCATTTCTCAGCCCGCAGCTGCACATAAACACGCCCCTGACTAGGCTGCATATGATTGGCGGTGTGCAGTGACTGCTTCCTTGCGGTTTGGGACTACAATCCAAACATGCCTGAGCCACTCTCTACTGATCACATTTGCAGCACCATGGGATTTGAAGGTCAAACAGAGGCTAAGATTGCAGCTTCCATGGCTGAAAAGGATAGGAGGGTTTAGTTCTACTTTAAATTCTAACTTAAAACTTTTCTCTACAGGTAAGCTTAAAAATAAGGCTTACCTGTAGGTACCGTTAATATCTCTTAAACTTGCAGTATTTAGGGGATGTTCACATCGGGTTCAGCCATTGATGTCACTGGCGCATGTGCGGTACGCTCCGCATTTATGGCACACTCCGTGTTCTGTCAGTGCAGAGAGCGTAGTGCCGTGACAGTAATTGCGACATGACCCAACCATTCAAACAGCCAAAGCGGGCACCCTGGAACAAAGACCAGGCGAAGATGACTGCTCTGGAAATGGACACATCTCAGCGCTGGAGGACTTCATTTAAAAGGCAAGTCTGTCATAATGTGCTAGTGATGCATACTAGAAAAAAAATAAAAACCAGACTGAGCTCAACCTCAATGTGCAAAAGTGTGATGTATACCTGATTGGATATACTGTATATATGTAAGAGACCCAGCAAAATAGTCTGACACCTGTAACAATTAAGGAAGATAACTTTTTTGAACACATATAACTTAGAACATTGTTTTTCAACTTTTTTTTCAGTCGAGGCACCCTTTAAAATTATTACATTCTAAAATGTAAAAAACGATTCTAATGCCCCGTACACACGGTCTGATTTTTCGATGGAAAATGTGCGATCGGAGCGTGTTGTCGGAAATTCCGACCGTGTGTGGGCTCCATCACACATTTTCCATCGGATTTTCCGACACACAAAGTTTGAGAGCAGGCTATAAAATTTTCCGACAACAAAATCCGTTGTCGGAATTTCCGATCGTGTGTACACAAATCCGACGCACAAAGTGCCACGCATGCTCAGAATAAATAAAGAGATGAAAGCTATTGGCCACTGCCCCGTTTATAGTCCCGATGTACGTGTTTTACGTCACCGCGTTTAGAACGATCAGATTTTCCGACAACTTTGTGTGACCGTGTGTATGCAAGACAAGTTTGAGCCAACATCCGTCGGAAGAAATCCTAGGATTTTGTTGTCGGAATGTCCGATCAATGTCCGACCGTGTGTACGGGGCATAATAGTTTTACATAATGCAGCAACATCCACACACGTAGGACACCCAACGTTAGAGGTGATTTTTTTTTTTTTTCTTCCAAAGCAAATACACTTTTGCACACTGATACTGACTAGTATTCCAATGTTTCTTTCCTCCCTCAATTCCTCTCCATCAGTCAGCTAATTTCACCCCAGTGCTGAGGGAGAGAGGTACAGGAGGGTCCAACAAAGATGCTGTGGAGGCGACAGACATTCTCCTTATCAACTGATGACATCATTGGTGGTTAGGATGCCAGTGACTAGAAAGTCTTAATAGTGCATGTTGAAAACCTGTGGCTTTGTGTAACTAAAAGGCTTCGTCCACCTGCCGGCCTGTATACAATTGCCAAGGTATCCCTGAAGAAGCCTCAAGGCGCCCTGGTTGAAAAAGGCTGACTTGGAATATACAAAAACCCACTATCTAACTAATTCATAATTGGCCAATTATTAAAGTGATACTAAAGTCTTATGTTTGTTATTTTTAAACAAAAAAAAACTGTTATACTTACCTGCTCTGTGTAATGGTTTTGCACAGAGCAGCCCCAATTCTCCTCTTGGGTCCCTCGCTGGCGCTCCTGGCCCCTCCCTCCTGCCAAGTGCCCCCCACAGCAAGCAGTTTGTTATGGGGGGCACTCGAGCTGAGCTGCTGCTCTGTGTGTCCACTCAGACACGGACCCGTGGCTTGCCCCGCCCCCTCTCCTCATTGGCTCGCTGACTTTTTCCAGCAGCGGGAGCCAATGGTGCCTGCTGTGTGTGTCTCGGCGAATCAGAAGGGAGAGTCCCAGACACCCGAGTCTCTCATGCAACATCACTGGATTCAGATTGGGCTCAGGTAAGTATTAGGGAGGCTGAGGAGGGCTACTGCACACTGAAGAAGGCATAGCATGCCTTAAGATTAAAAAAAAAACTTCTGCCTTTAGAACCACTATAAAAACCAAACTTGGCAGCTGCAGCGATTGTGTGAGCATCCCCCTCCCCAAAAAAAAGGGGGAACAAAATTGTGCAATTCTGAATATTCACAGGAATATATGCCTCAGTTGGGGGCGCAGTTTATGTCAACGAAGTCACAAAATAATAATAGGCCAATTATGATTTCTTTCTCGAACATCACGGGACACAGAGCCACAGTAATTACTGATGGGTTATATAGGTATCACTGGTGATTGGACACTGGCACACCCTATCAGGAAGTTCAACCCCCTATATAATCCCTCCCCCTTGCAGGGATACCTCAGTTTTTACGCCAGTGTCTTAGGTGATGGACGTGTAAAGATGTCCTGTGCTGAGCTCCAAAGGGAATATCCTAAGATCCTATACTGGGGCAAGCCAGGCGAACCGGATCCATTCAAAGTGTCTTTTCATGGCCGAATTGAATGGTACCCGGGCCTCGTGTCCGAAGAAACGAGGTTTTACCCGTAATGCTTCTCTTTTTAGAGAGCTGGACCCCGCAAATCAGAAAATGGCTTTAAACTTCCTAATTTCTGGCGAGGTGCTTTACGGTCCCAGAACTGTTGGATCCCCCTACTGATGGGGGCCCCAGTCTCTGACGGTTTTTTCAAACGGAGCCCACCGTGAGAGGTGAAGATTGGGTCTGTGTAAACAGCACCCTGCGGCTGGATAAGGTAAGAGGAGATTCCACAGAATTTTTGAGTTCTAGTGGCTTTTCTCCTTTAAGGTAAATGCATGCTATGCCTATGGTGACCACCGGGGGCTGCCAAGAGCACAAACCTACACATGCTGACTGTCTGTCTCAGGTGTTTCATCGCTGATTATGTCCCAGCGTCTCAAGCAGGCTGCAAACAGGTAAGGTGGAAAGGGGGATTTCTCATGTTTGAATGTTCCCCCCCAGGCTAGAGAGGGGCCACAGGGGTCAAGAAAGTGGTTATACCACCCGGGCTCTGCGGCCTAATGGCCACCATCTCTCAAGATAGCCGTTCAGGCAGATCTTGTTACCAGCCTCCCTCCGGAAGCATGACAGGAGAGTCGGCAGCGCGGGAAGCACTCGTTTTTTTCAAAACTCGAGGGGGGGGGGGGGGTGGTAGAGGAGGGGGCGGGACGTCAGCACAGGTGCTTAGACTCCCACTCAGACCAGCTGCAGGCTATTAAAGGCACTCTGTATAGGTGCACACAGCCTTCTGAGAGACACAGAGCTGACGGTCGCATGTAAGGTGGGACACAGGCATTCTCCTAGGCAGCATTTACTGAAGTAACACCAGACTGAGCATTGGGTAGCAAGGCTTTTAGCCAGACTACATCGCTCAGCGGGCAGTGTTCATTTGTATACCTCACACCTTGTTGCTTTGCACTATGGGTAGAAGAGGTTCAAGCACCCCAGGAACCAGAGACACTAGGGGATCTCGTTCAGGTTCTGAGGGCCCCCTGTCGGCAGCATCCTCCCCCCCCTAAAGATGGGCCAGGGACGGCTAGCCAGGGAGAGCCATCGGGGTCAGGGGCTACACCTGCTTCTGGCACTTCAGCCCCTGTATATATTACACAAGAGGTTTTTTCCTCAACCATTAATGGTCTAGAGGAAAGATTAATGGCCGTGATTACGTCTTCACTCAGTGGAAGAAAACGCACTAGGCTTTCCTCTGTTCCCCAAGACCCTCAGACAGAGGAGCTCTGGGATAAAGGAGATGAATCCCTTTCAGAGGATCGGGATGGGATGGATGATTCCTCTTCGGAGGATTCAGGTGGAGAGGGACCCTCTGCGACTTCCCAAGAGGAGAAGGTCTTAGTGCAGATCCTCACTGGATTGGTCCGCTCCACATTTAAGTTGCCCATACCTGAAACTGCTAAAGAATCCTCTTCTGCTTTGGGGTCACTGAAACCTTTCCAAGCAGCACATGCTTTTCCTGTTCATACTTTACTTGAAAAGCTTATTTATTCTGAGTGGGATCACCCAGACAAACGTTTTTTTCCGCCGAGAAAGTTTTCAACACTTTATCCGATGGAAGAAAAGTTGATTAAAATGTGGGGAATACCGGCTATTGATGCCGCCATTTCCTCCGTAAATAATAGCCTGACTTGTCCTGTAGACAATGCTCAGATGCTCAGAGATCCTGTAGATAAAAGGATGGAATCCCTATTGAAGGATGTTTTCTCCTTAGCAGGATCAGTGGCCCAACCTGCAGTAGCAGCGATTGGAGTCTGTCAATACTTAAGAGACCATGTTAAGCAGGTCATCAAAGTATTACCTGAACAGCAGGCCCAGGGGGTTGCTAACCTTCCAGCGGCCTTATGCTTTGTGGTTGACGCCATTAGAGATTCTATCCTGCAAACCTCTCGTCTTTCACTGGGGTTGGTGCATATACGTAGAATCCTATGGTTGAAAAATTGGTCAGCGGAAGCACCATGTAAGAAGCTACTGGCTGGGTTTCCATTTCGTGGTGCAAGGTTGTTTGGAGAGGACTTGGATAACTATATCAAGAGAATCTCTTGTGGGAAAAGCACTCTCTTACCTGTCAAGAAGAAGAGTAAGCGTCCCTCTTTCAAACGGACTCTTTCCCCAGCGCCGGGGGCTTCAGCCTCCAGGCAGTCTCGACGGCCGCCTCCATCGGGGTCCAGAGACAAGAGTCAACCCCAGGGACAAAAGAAGTCCTAGGGAAAGAAGCCTACTAGGCAAAACACTAAGACCTCTGCATGAGGGGGTGCCCCCGCTCACTCGAGTGGGGGGAAGACTGCGACAGTTCTCAGAGCTCTGGCAGGAGGACTTCCAGGACAGATGGGTAATCTCCACGGTAACCTTAGGGTACAAGCTGGAGTTTCAGGAATTCCCCTCTCCTCGGTTCCTCGGATCAAATGTTCCCAGAGACCCAGAGAAGAAGCAGTCGCTCCTTCTAGCGTTAGAGCGACTTTTGTCGCAGGAGGTCATTATGATAGTTCCCGCAAAGGACCAGGGATTGGGCTTCTATTCCAACCTTTTTACGGTCCAAAAGCCAAATGGGGATGTCAGGCCCATTCTGGACTTAAGGGATCTGAACCGATTCCTAAGGATTCAATCCTTCCGCATGGAATCAATTCGAACAGTAGTTCCCACCCTGCAGGGAGGAGAATTTCTGGCATCAATAGACATCAGAGATGCATATCTGCATGTGCCCATTTTTCCTGCTCATCAGAAGTTTCTGCGCTTCGAGGTAGGAGGGCGCCATTTCCAGTTTGTGGCTCTGCCTTTCGGGATAGCCACTGCACCTCGAGTGTTCACAAAGATCTTGGCTCCTCCTCTGGCCAGATTAAGGGCTCAGGGTATAGCTGTCATAGCATACCTAGACGACCTGCTCTTGATAGACCGGTCGGTAGCCTCTTTGAAGGGAAACTTGAGGACCACGGTCAGGTATCTAGAACACCTGGGTTGGATCCTCAACTTAGAAAAGTCTTTCCTAAAACCAGTAAGAAGACTGGAGTATTTAGGTCTGATTATAGATACAAGCCAGGAGAAAATATTTCTACCCCAGGCAAAGATCACTGCTTTGAGAGAGCTGATTCTGACAGTAAGGACCAAGAAGGGTCCCTCAGTCCGCCTTTGTATGAGGCTACTAGGGAAGATGGTGTCTTCATTCGAAGCAGTTCCCTATGCTCAGTTTCACTCAAGAATGCTGCAACACAGTATTCTGTCGACCTGGAACAAGAGAACAAGAAGGTTCAGGCATTAGACTTTCCGATGCACCTGTCGCATGCGGTGCGTCAGAGCCTCAATTGGTGGCTCATACCCGAAAACCTGCAGAAGGGGAAATCCTTTCTACCGGTTACCTGGACAGTGGTAACAACAGATGCCAGTCTGTCAGGTTGGGGAGCAGTTCTGGAACAGGCTGCGGTCCAAGGGGTATGGTCCAAGACAGAGAGGACCTTACCCATCAACATTCTGGAGATCCGGGCGATACATCTAGCTCTAAAAGCCTGGACTATCAGGCTACAGGGTTGTCCGGTCAGGATCCAGTCCGACAATGCCACAGCAGTGGCTTATGTCAATCATCAGGGAGGCAACCCGAGCCGAGCTACTCAAAAAGAGGTGAACCAGATCTTAGTCTGGGCAGAGATGCATGTGCCATGCATATCGGCAGTTTTCATCCCGGGAATAGAGAATTGGCAGGCGGACTATCTAAGTCGCCAGCAGTTACTTCCAGGGGAATGGTCTCTGCATCCCGACGTCTTTTGGGCCATATGCCAAAGATGGGGGGGTTCCAGATGTAGATCTCTTTGCATCCCGATTCAACAAAAAGATAGACAGATTTGTGGCAAGGACAAAAGATCCTCTTGCATGCGGGACGGATGCGTTGGTGATTCCGTGACATCGGTTCTCACTGATTTACACATTCCCGCCTATTCTGCTACTGCCACGACTCCTTTGCAGGATCAGGCAGGAAAGGAAGTCGGTACTTCTGGTGGCCCCCGCTTGGCCCAGAAGGACTTGGTATGCAGAAATAGTAAGGATGACGGTGGGTTCCCCGTGGACCCTACCGGTACGCCCAGACCTGTTATCTCAAGGTCCAGTGTTCCATCCTGCCTTACAAACGCTAAATTTGACGGTTTGGCTATTGAGACCCACGTTCTGAAGAGTCGTGGGCTCTCAGGTCCTGTCATATCTACCTTGATTAATGCAAGGAAGCCAGCTTCCAGGATGATTTATCATAGAGTCTGGAAGGCTTATATAACCTGGTGTGAATCCAGAGGTTGGCATCCCAGGAAATATATCATAGGTAGAATCCTTGATTTTCTACAGATGGGATTAGAGATGAAGCTGGCCTTGAGTACCATCAAGGGCCAGGTCTCTGCTTTATCAGTATTATTTCAGCGGCCACTTGCTTCGCATTCTTTGGTCCGAAACTTTATGCAGGGGGTGATGCGTCTTAATCCTCTGGTTAAAGCGCCCCTAAACCCCTGGGACTTGAATTTGGTCCTGGCTGTGTTACAGAAACAGCCTTTTGAACCAATAAGTCAGATTCCTTTGGTCTTGTTGACAAGGAAATTAATTGTTCTGGTGGTCATCTCTTCCGCTAGAAGAGTATCAGAATTAGCAGCTCTTTCCTGTAAGGAGCCTTATTTGATTATACACAAGGATAGAGTGGTACTACGCCCTCATCCTAGTTTTTTACCGAAGGTGGTTTCTGATTTTCATTTAAACCAAGACATTGTTCTACCTTCCTTTTTTCCAGATCCCTGTTCTCCGGAAGAGAGATCTCTACATTCGTTGGATGTAGTAAGAGCAGTTAAGGCCTATCTAGGGGCAACTACTCAGATCCGCAAGACGGATGTTTTGTTTGTGCTGCCAGAGGGTCCCAATAGAGGACAGGCAGCGTCAAAAGATACCATTTCTAAATGGATTCGACAGTTGATCATTCAAGCTTACGGTTTGAAACAGAAGATTCCTCCGTTTCAGATCAGGGCACATTCCACAAGGGCTATTGGTGCTTCTTGGGCAGTGCATCACCAGGACTCTATGGCTCAAATCTGCAAGGCCGCAACCTGGTCTTCAGTTCATACATTTACCAGATTCTATCAGGTGGATGTGAGAAGGCATGAGGATATCGCCTTTGGGCGTAGTGTGCTGCAGGCAGCGGTACAGGGTCCTCAGGTCTGATTGCACCCTACTTGGTTGTGGTTCCCCCCCCCTCAGGTAGCATTGCTCTGGGACATCCCATCAGTAATTACTGTGGCTCTGTGTCCCGTGATGTTTGAGAAAGAAAATAGGATTTTTTAAAACGGCTTACCTGTAAAATCCTTTTCTTTCGAAGGACATCACGGGACACAGAGGTCCCGCCCCTCTTCTAATACACTATATTGCTTGGCTACAAAACTGAGGTATCCCTGCAAGGGGGAGGGATTATATAGGGGGTTGAACTTCCTGATAGGGTGTGCCAGTGTCCAATCACCAGTGATACCTATATAACCCATCAGTAATTACTGTGGCTCTGTGTCCCGTGATGTCCTTCGAAAGAAAAGGATTTTACAGGTAAGCTGTTTTAAAAAATCCTATTTTTATTAGTTCGATAGTGGGTTTTTGCAGGTTCTATGTTATAGGTGTTCAATAAAGTTATTTTCCTTAATTGTTACATGTGTCAGACTATTTTGCTGGGACACACACACACACACACACACACACACACGCACCCACCCACCCACCCATCGTATTTACCGGCATATAACACACATCTTTTCCCCCCCTGATAATCAGGGGGAAATCATGTGTGCGTGTTATACGATGATTCCTGCTGTCTTTTGAGGGGAAGAGGTGGGGCGAGTGCCACCGGATTACACACAGCTGCAATCTCCTGTGTACTCAGCGCTCAGTCACACACAGTCCCGCCTCCTGGACCGGCTCTCAGGATAGACATCACATGTCCCGGCATTGGACCACCGTTCTATTATAGGAGCCGGGCCAGGAGGCGGGACTCTGTGTGACTGAGCACCGGTTACACAGGAGATCGCGGCTCTGTGTAATCCGGCACTGGTGAGGCTGCAGATGGGCACTGATCAGGCTGCATTGATGGGCTGTGACCCTTATTTTGCTTCAAAGTTCTTTATTTAGAATTTAAGTTTTTTATATATATATATATATATATATATATATATATATATATATATATATATATATATATATATATATAAAATGTATGTGTGTGTGTATGTATGTGTGTGTGTATGTATGTGTGTGTGTATGTATGTGTGTGTGTATGTATGTGTGTGTGTGTGTGTGTGTGTGTGTATATATATATTGTGTATATATAATATACACACACATAAAATATATATAATCTCTAATTAGGGATACATCAGACTTTTGCATATTGAGCTAAGGCTCCTTTCACACTTATACGACTTCAAAGTCGCACGACTTTACCCCGATTTCGTGGGCGCTATTTTGCCGCAATTCTACCGCGATTTTGTCTAGATTTTGCCGCGATTTGGGAGCAGTACTACTTTGTACGACTTTGCCACAACTTTGGCATTAACCATTCTCAGCTTGTGCTTACAAAGTAGTGCTGAAATCGTGTCTATATTATTCAGGTACGATTTGCATGCTACTTGAGGGTTTAACATTGAGGTCTATGGAGTACAAATCATATGGAAGTTGGACCATAGTAGTGCAGGGACTACTTTGAAGTCGGCACGACTTAAAGTCGTGCCAATATGAATGGTAGTCATTAAAAATCATGGAGAATGACTTGTCATACGATTTTGCAGTACAAAATCGTGGGACAAGTCGTATAAGTGTGAAAGGGACCTTTTTTTTTTTTTTTTTTTTTTGTTCTTGGGTTTAGATACACTTTTTAAGAATGTTCAGTTGTTTAGTGACAGCTATATGCTTAGTTTCCATCTCTAGTTTGACATTTACACGGTATTCGGATATAAGTCATAGTTTTAGTAAATTAATTTTTGGAATAAATGGTGTTTTTAAATCTGCCTGGAGTTCAGCTTTTATGTGGTTCAGTAAGGTTTGCAGTGAACACAATAAATAAAAAAAAAAATAATAATGTAAAATCTGTTAATGTGCACAATGTATCTGTATATATACATCTGTATACGCATGTTGCATGCGCAGAAACAAAGCTAATTGCTGCTAACGCTATAAAAAAATACAAATACAAAGAGCTATGTGTACAACTGTTCTAGCTTAAAGCCTATGTTTGGGGGAATATAAACAAAAAAAAGAAAAAAAAAAAAGAAAGTGCAAGGAACAGTACTTATTTAATAGAGATTTAATGAAAAGTGTCCTTTGTGTTGGTGAGGGCGCACTTAAATGAAATAAGAAGTCCTCTGCCCCCTATACCCATGCAGCCATGCTTGTATTAACTGCTACAGTGCCAGAATATTGCAGGTGGGGGGGCATCTCATTTTAGATATAGATGATTCTGCCCATCACTGTAGACCGTGTCTGACTAACCATTGATGTGGGCAAATTCCACTAACAGTGCTGGATTTCCTCCGTGCCAGGGGCAAAGATGTCTGGAGGTAGTGTTTTATGTTTACAGCGTCACCGGCTTCACTACAGTGTTAGAGAAATAGCCCCCTGCTTGGAATGCAGGAAAATATAATCACTTCAGCTACAGGTTTATCCCCCCCCCCCTTAGTTACCATGCAGTTTTTTACAATACGGCACTGCATTACTTTAACAATTGCGCGGTTGTGCGACGCTGTACCCAAATAAAATGTGTCCTTTTTTCCCACAAATAGAGCTTTCTTTTGATTACCACTGCATTTTTTATTTTATTGCGCTATAAACAAAAAAAAGCTTGACAATTTTGAAAAATAAAAATTTTTTTTTTACTTTCTGCTATAAAACACAGCCAATAAAATTTAATTTCTTCGTAAATTTTCAAATATAAAGTTTATTCAACTCCAAACAGGGGTGAGGACCCCAAGGTACAAACATTGGCAAGAATGCAAATCAAATTACACTGACATGTACAGATACAAAGAGCCAACTCTACATGAACCATCTGCGTAGGTACACCTAAGTTACAGAATTAGCATTAATATCTGACGAGGTTTACTGTAGAGGTAATCAGTGTTTGTAGTCAGAATCCTGCTATCGGGGTGATCCTCACCTACTTTTTCCACTATTCATAAAAATAATAGCAAAAACAAAAGACAAAAAACAAAAAAAAAAAAATATAATGAATCAATCAAAGGGGAAGAAAAGGAAGATTAGAGATAAGAAAAAGGAAGAGGGGGAAGGGAGAAAGGGGGAAAGAGACGGGGGGGGGGGGGGTATAGGGACAGGTATGGGGAAAGAAGACATGGCGGTAGCTAAGCCGCTAAGGTAGTTAAGCTAACTGAATGGGTCGCTCTAGTGATTACCTGAAAATGAATTAGGAGCCTAATAGTCGCTGCCCCTCATCTGAATAAATAAACAGATTCCAAATATCCCAAGTCTTCTTATATGCCTCTTGTTTATGTTGTGCTGTAAAGATCAGGTCTTCCATTCTTTTAATTTCTTCAACTCTCCTTAGCCATAAAGATATGGCCGGTGGGGAGCCTTGCTTCGACATTATGGGGATACATCCCTTTGCTGCATTAAGTAAATGGCGTATCAAGGATTTTTTGTATGACTTGATGGGAATCGAGGAAAGGTGTAATAACCAAAATGCTGGGTCATCTGGGAGAGCATAGTCGGTGAACTTTTGGGTGATCCGTCTAACTTCATCCCAGAATTCCCTCAGCTTGGGACATGACCAAAAGATGTGAATCAGGGTTCCCTCTCCCTCCATGCATCGCCAGCACTGCCCGGAGATAGACGTAAAACATTTCTTAAGTCTAGAGGGAGTCAGATACCAGCGGGTGAGTAGTTTGAAATTGGTTTCTTGTAGTTTAGTGCAGAGCGAGGACTTGAGGGAAAGGGAAATGATTCGTTGTCTTTGTGTAGGTGAAAACGTACAGTGTAGGTCTTTCTCCCAACTGGTCATACAGTGTAATTGTGGTTGTGTTGTAGGTGAGATTAACATTGAATATGTTTGGGACAGAATGTGGGCTAACGGAGTATCCTCCGCACATAGGGACTCAAATGAAGTTTGTTCCCTGGCTAAGTCCTGCGGGTCAGGGAGGGAGTGAAGAAAATGATGTAATTGTACAGCTTTCCAGAAGGGAAGGTGGTAGTTCCCTGCTGGTTTACATAAGTCTGAGATGGATGGCCACTTCCCTGCCAGAACAAACCGAGCTGCATGATCACTGCCTGATCACTGCCTGATTCTCTGAGAGAGATAAATTCCGTCGGGCATAGTCCTGGACCAAATTTAGGGTTACCCAGTATGGGAAGCATAGGAGAATTTTTCGACGTGAGGGATGTATGGAAAGCAACTTGGGAGCTATTTTTCAGAGTGGTACCAATGAGTGGGTGAGATTTTAGCCTAGGTCACTATAGCACCACAGTGCTCCCCCCAGTGGGATATGAGATTGTGATTGTTCGAGCTGCACCCAGAGTTTGGATTGTTTATTTCTTCTCCAATCTAGTATACGTCCCACATGGGATGCTAGATAATATGTTCGTATGTCAGGTAATGCTAGTCCTCCATATTGTTTGGGAAGGGTCATCTGTGTCCGTCGTAGGCGTGGTCTTTTATGTGCCCACACAAATCTGGTGAACAGCGTGTGGACCTGTTTGAAAAAAAGGGGTGGGATGTGTATAGGCAGGGCTTGGATGAGGTAAATGAATTTCGGTAGTATACTCATTTTTAGGAGGTTGCACCTCCCAAACCAGGAGTGGTAACCTGTATGTCATTTGTCTAATAGGGCGCGGGCCTTTGTCAGTAAGGGAGGGAAATTTAGTTCAAACGTTTGTGTGATATCAGGAGGAATTTTCGTACCCAGGTATTTTAGTGCAGTTTCAGTCCACCTAAAGTGGAAATTGGATTAAAATTCAAGTAGTGTATGGGATGGGATCGCGATGCCCATCGCCTCGGACTTAATTAATCTTCAAATGGGAAATCGCCCCAAAGATTTTAAATTCTCGCATAAGGTTTGGAAGAGAGATTCTTGGGTTTGTTAAGGAGAATAAGAGGTCATCCGCGTAAGCTGATATTTTACAGTTGGTGCTACCTATACGGAGGCCTGTGATATCCGGATTTGCTCTGACCATACACAGGAAGGGTTCTAGGGAGAGGGCGAAGAGAAGGGGAGAAAAAGGGCATCCCTGTCTAGTTCCGTTTCTGATGGTGAAGGGGCTGGAAAGTACCCCATTGACTTTCACCTGGGCTGATGGATTTGAATATAGGTTGCCAATCCATTTCATCATCCTGTCTCCTAGGCCTATATGACGGAGGATTGAGAACATGTAACCCCAATTCACCCTGTCAAAGGCCTTTTCGGCGTCTGTACTAAGAAATAAGCTAGGGATCTTATTGGCTTTAGCTACTTGGATAAGATTGAGGACCTTAATAGTATTGTCCCTTGCTTCTCTGGAGGGAATAAACACGACTTGATCTAGATGAATTAGGGAATGGAGGTGTTGAGCTAACCTGGATGCGATGATTTTCGAGAACAGTTTGAGGTCCACGTTCAATAGGGTTATGGGTCTATAGCTGCCACAGAGACCTGGGTCTTTCCCCTCCTTGTGGATTAAGGAGATATGGGCTTTAAGCATTTCCCTGGGGAAATTGGCAGTAGCTCCTATTGCATTAAAGAATGTCACCAAACGTGGTCCTAAGATCAGTAGGAAAGTCTTATAATATTGAACTGTGTAACCGTCTGGGCCTGGTGCTTTACCTATCTTCATGGAATTCACTGCTACTTGCAGTTCTTCCAGTGTGATCGGTTCGTCTAGAAGTAGTTGGGTTTCTGTCGGAAGTGATGGAATTTGGGAGTCTAAAATGTACTGGTCAATGTTTGTCTGAGTGGAAGAGGAGCTGGGTAGGTTATATAAATCTAGGTAAAAGGCCTCAAACCCCTTCGATATATCGATATATCTGTCGGAAGGGTGGCTCTCTGACCGTCTGGTGTGGTGATCTATGGTATGTACGAGGAGGTTTTAATTTCTTTGACTGACTTAGCCAAAAGTTTTCCACACTTATCTCCTGACTCGTAAGACAGCTTACGACAAAACTGAAGAGCAGCCTTTGCTTTATATTGTAGAAGGTCTGTTATTTGAGAACGGATAGTCCTCAATTTCGTCTCCATATCCTGGGTAGGAGAATGTTTATGTTGTGTTTCAATCCTGGCTAAGTCAGCAAGCAGTCTGGTGAGTTGTGCATTTCTGTCTTTTTTGATCCTTGTCCCATGTTTAATGAGAATCCCACGAAGGACGCATTTATGAGCCTCCCACAAAATTCCAGGATCACAACCCTGGGTGTCATTCTCTTTAAAATAGAAGTCTAATTCTTTGGTCACATCTGCTAGAATCTCAGGTATTTGTAGTAGGCTTTCATTCAAGCGCCAAAATAATGACCTAGGTGAGGGTCTCTTCGTGAGTGTATATGTGAGATGTACAGGTGCATGGTCTGACCATGTGATCATACCTATTCCTGTGTAGCTTACTAGATGTAGCTGGTCATGAGGTATCAGAAAAAAATCGATCCTGGAGTATACCTTGTGTGGGGGTGAGTAAAAGGAATAGTCCCTCTCCCCTGAGTGTTGGAGTCTCCAGATATCAATTAGTTGAGCCTTATGTAGGGTTTGCACTATTCGTTTGCGATGTGATTGTGGATAGGAGGAATTACCCGAAGAGGTATCTACCGAGGGGGCCAGTGGCACATTAAAGTCTCCACCCAAGATTATCTGGCCTTCTTGGAATGCCATCAGCTTAGCTATAATGCGTTTTAAGGAAACCATCCTGGTGTTTATTAGGGGCGTAGAGTGTTGCAAACGTGAACCGTGATTCACCCACCTGGCCTTTGAGAAATAAAAAGCGACCCTCAGGATCTGCTAATATTTTCTGACATTGCCATGGGATTTTAATGGAAATCAGGATGGATACTCCTCTGGATTTGGAATTGCAGTTTGTAGAGTGGTATACTTGTGGATAAAATCTATTCTGAAGCACAGGGGATTTGTTCGTTTAAAATGCGTCTCCTGGATAAAGGCTATATCAGTGTGTGATTTTTTATTTATTTTTTTTTAAGGTCGTGGAGCAACATCCGTCTTTTCTCCGGTACATTTAAACCCTTAGCGTTAAGGGAAGTCACCTTAATTGAGTCTACCGCCATGTCTTCAAATAAATAAAGGGGGGGGGGGAGAGAAAAAGCAAAAAGGGGTGTCACACTAAGAATGGGGGAAGGTGGGGGGGGGGGGGAGTAGATAGGAAAGCGAAAGAAAAGAGTGGGATAGAACACCAAGTACAGGGGCGGTGACTGGGGAAATCAGTCAAACCGTCACTTCGAAAAATTCAAGTGGAACAAAAAATAAAGTCTTATTGACTTAAAGTGTATACAACCCTGAAACCTCAGTTGTATACAAGGGCCTATGTGGGGTGTGGGCAGACCTTACCAGTAGGTGAGCTCCCGCCCATCCTGGGTGAACATAATAAGCAAGAACCTCTACTATGACAATGAGGAACAGTAAAAAAATTTCTTTGACCTTATGGTCCTCTTTAGTTATTGAACAGGTGCACTGTCCCATAGCCTCCGGACACATTTGAGGCTCTATCACACCATACAGGAGGCGAACCTCCATCAGTGTTACAGAGCGATCCCCATCAGTATTTCAATACATCACAAACTAGGGTAGTGGGGTTATCTATGAGAATGGTAGTAGTGAAGACTCATGGGAGGGCGCATCAAACAATAAACCATACAACGGTCCTCCATATGGAGAGTAGTTAGAACAGGTATATGCATTAATGACAAGTATGGTGTTTCCCATCACATCATAACCCCTCTTCACCTTATCTAAGTTACCAGATTCCACATGATCCAGGCATGATGTCCACCGATGGATCTAACGCTCTGGTCTCTACCGAACATGCCTGAACAAAAACATTTCCCCCCCTGTGTTACTTCAACAACAATCTAGGTAGATATGCACAAATACTAGAGACATTTATGTAACCGAAGGAGATGTAGTTCTTTATGTTCCAATATATCAACCATGGGAACTGTCAATGTAGGCTGAACAGCAAGACATGCTGCATGTGAAAAGTCTGTCTGAATGTAAAATAAACTCAGCAGTTTCCTTCAGGGCGTATATGTTCCCTGGGTTTGGGAGCAGGATATACCCTCACCGTCAGAGAGAATTAGGGCCAATGTGCAGGTATGGTAAGAAAACGTACTTTGTAATCCTCGTATAGAAGGTGCGTGGGTAGGGGAACACTCTGAGCACACCCTTTGATAGATCACCTCTCAGCCTGGTAATATGACCCATAGCGCGGGAATGTAAAGTTCCAGAGAGCAAAAATTAAAGTATATAGATAGTCTCTGATGGCAGGTGGCGACCAGTAAGAATACACAGGGCTGGTATTTTAGGAGTAACTCCAATCGGGTCTCCCGACATTAGGCGCGTGTTGAGAGCCTGAACCTCCTGCTTCACTGCCCGGATCTCTTTCCTGTGGGCTGCCTCCACTCTTCCGACCAAGGCCTCGATGTCTGCTCTCATCGGCAGGGCCTGCAGGATGGCTTTAAGCTCAGCGTCCGCTCCAAGCATGAACGGTAAGTGGGGAGTGCCGATCAAATCGGATTCTGCAGGTATCGACGAGCTGGGGTAAAGAATCGGGCTCCGAGATCCCTCCGAAGGGTCAGGACCCGCCACGAGGTCCGGAGACTGTTAGCGAGAGAAGCGCGGCTCCGCTATCTTGAGTTCCGGGGATCCGGAGCGTGACCTCCCGAAAAGTCTCTGAAAGTCCCCTAAAGCTGGGGTGTTGATGACTGGGCTGTTCTTCTTTTTGTTTTTTTTTGTAGGTCCGCTTCTTGGATGTGAGCATTCTGTAAAAATAGAGCTATGGTAGCCAAGATGAGCTAGGGAAGGCCGGGAGCTCTAATGAGACACGTCTTTACCCGGCCATGTCCAGACCACGCCCCCCAATTTCTTCGTAAATTTAGGCCCCTTTCACACATGCGGACCGTATGTCCGTATTTCATCCATCCTTTTTCGGATGAAATACGGACATACATGCATCCCTATGGGATAGCGGGTGTCAGCGCATGTACATCCGCTAACACCCGATGTCATCCGGCTCCGCTCTTGTCCGATTCTGCAGACGGAAGAAAATCCTATTTTTCTATCCGTCTGCAGAGCGGATTGGATGAACACGGACAGACGGTCCGTGTTCCTCCGATCCCCCATAGGGGAAAGGGGAGATCTGACAGGGCGGTCCCTGCACAGTGTGCGGGTCCCGCCCTGTCATCCGCCGGCTCAGCTGGGGAAAACGGAGCGATCCCCGCTGAGCAGCGGATGTTCACGGGGCGGATCAACACGGATCTGACCCGTGTGAAAGGGGCCTTAGGCTACACGCTTTTGGTAAAAAAAAAAAAAAAAAAAAAATCCCAATAAGCGTATATTGGTTTGTGCAAAAGCGGGACTGCGACATTTCGGCAGACAAATCGGACACTAGCTGACACTTTTTGGGGACCAGTGACACGAACAAAGTGATCACTGCTAAAAAATATGCACTGTTACTGTACTAATAGCACTGGCAGAGAAGCGGTTATCAGGGGCGATTAAAGGGTTAAATGTGTCCCTAGGGAGTGATTTCTAACTGTGTGGGGGAGGTGCTTTAACTGTGGGAAGACAGAGATCCGTGTTCCTGCTTAGCAGAAACACAGGGTCTTTGTCTTCCCTTGTCAAAGAACATCGATATGCCCTGTTTACATAGGCAGATTGCTGTTCTGCCTCTCTCGGGAACGATCGGTGAGTACCGGCGAACATCGGGTCCACCGGACGCCGTTGATTGGCTCCCGCTGTGTCCAATCACACGGCACACCTGCCAGCGGGAGCAGGTCACCACCGACATACGTGCGCGCCCCAGACCTGGGAGTGCAGAATCGCGTACCTGTACGTGATTCTGCACACAGGAGCCGCCGCCCCACAGTAAATGTATGTTGGACGGTTGTCCCTCTCCTCCTATCACGTCATTGCTGGCCAGCATTCCTTGGTTTCCTGTAAATGGAGCTTCTTTGCTTTGCCATCAGGTGATGCTGTGCATATAGAAAATATTACAACGCTACTGGTGGAGGGGGGTTGAAATGACACCATGGACAAGCAAGGAAGGTGGAATCCATTGTTAAAATGTCACCAACTCATTTTTCTCATTAATGAATGTGTGCTACCTTTTATACTACCGTTTGTTTACCATCTACACTATATTACCAAAGGTATTGGGGCGCCTGCCTTTACACCCAAATGAACTTTAACCACTTCAATACCAGGCACTTTTTAGCCCTTTTATGCCCAGGCCAATTTTAAGCTTTCAGCGCTGTCACACTTCGAATGACAATTGCGCGGTCATGCTACACTATACCCAAATAAAATTTTTATCATTTTGTTAACACAACTAGAGCTTTCTTTTGGTGGTATTTAATCGCTAAATTTTTTGCTAAATGAACGAAAAAAAATACTAAAATGTTTGGGGGAAAAAAACAAGTTTTTCTTTGTTTCTGTTATTAAATTTTGCAAATAAATAATTGTTCTTCATAAATTTAGCCCAAAATGTACCCTGCTACATTTCTTTGGTGAAAATAACCCAAACCAATGTATGTTATTTATTCTGTAGGAAAGTTTATATTTAAAAAAAAAAACTTCTTTCATGTTTTTATTATGGGGTATTGTTTGTAGAATTGTGAGGAAAATAATGAATTTAATCCATTTTGGAATAAGGCTGTAACATAAAATGTGGAAAAAGTGAAGCGCTGTGAAAACTTTCCGGGTGCACTGTATACCATAATTTGTGAACTTGATATTTAAAAAAAAAAAAAAAATTATGGTATACAGTGCACCCGGAAAGTTTTCACAGCGCTTCACTTTTTCCACATTTTATGTTACAGCCTTATTCCAAAATGGATTAAATTCATTATTTTCCTCACAATTCTACAAACAATACCCCATAATGACAACGTGAAAGAAGTTTTTTTTTTTTTGTTTTTTTTGTTTTTTTTTTTTTAAATCTTTGCAAACTTAATAAAAATAAAGGAAAAAAATCCCACGTACATAAGTATTCACAGCCTCTGCTATGACACTTAAAATTGAGCTCAGGTGCATCCTGTTTCCACTGATCATCCTTAAGATGTTTATGCAACTTGATTGGAGTCCACCTGTGGTAAATTCAGTTGATTGGACATGTTTTGGAAAGGCACACACCTGTCTATATAAGGTCCCACAGTTAACAGTGCATGTCAGAGCACAAACCAAGCCATGAAGTCCAAGGAATTGTCTGTAGACCTCAGAGACAGGACTGTATTGAGGCAAAAATCTGGAGAAGGGTACAGAGAAATGTCTGCAACATTGAAGGTCCCAATGGGCACAGTGGCCTCCATCATCCATAAATGGAAGAAGTTTGAAACCACCTGGGAGGTGACCAAGAACCCGATGGTCACTCTAAAAGAGCTCCACCGTTTCTCTGTGGAGAGAGGAGAACCTTCTAGAAGAACAACCATCTCTGCAGCACTCCAGCAATCGGGCCTGTATGGTAGAGTGGCCAGACAGGAACCAACTCCTCAGTAAAAGGCACCTGAAAGCCTGCCTGGAGTTTGACAAAAGGCACCTGAAGGACTCTCAGACCATGAGAAACAAAATTCTCTGGTCTGATGAAACAAAGATACAACTCTTTGGCCTGAATGGCAAGTGTCGTGTCTGAAGGAAACCAGGCAATACCAGCCAATACTAGCTAATACCATCCCTACAGTGAAGCATGGTGGTGGCAGCATCATGCTGTGGAGATGTTTTTTAGCGGCAGGAACTGGGAGACTTGTCAGGATCGAGGGTAAGATGAATGCAGCAATGTACAGAGACACCCTTGATGAAAACCTGCTCCAGAGCGCTCTGGACCTCAGACTGGGGCGAAGGTTCATCTTCCAACAGGACAACAACCCTAAGCGCACAGCCAAGATAACAAAGGAGTGGCTACGGGACAATTCTGTGAATGTCCTTGAGTGGCCCAGATGTGAACCCGATTGAACATCTCTGGAGAGATCTGAAAATGGCTGTGCACCGACACTCCCCATCCAACCTGATGGAGCTTGAGAGGTCCTGCAAAGAAGAATGGGAGAAACTGGCCAAAAATAGGTGTGCCAAGCTTGTAGCATCATACTCAAAAAGACTTGAGGCTGTAATTGGTGCCAAAGGGGCTTCAACAAAGTATTGATCAAAGGCTGTGAATACTTCTGTACATGGGATTTTTTTTTTTTCGTTTTTTGTTTTTAATAAATTTGCAAAGATTTAAAACAAACTTCTTTCACATTGTCATTATGGGGCATTTTTTGTAGAATTTTGAACAAAAAAATAAATTTTAATCAATTTTGGAACAAGGCTGTGAACATAACAAAATTTGGAAAAAGTGAGGCGCTGTGAATACTTTCTGGATGCGCTGTATATCTGAAAATTGACCAGTCCTGATGTACTGACAGCCTATCTCATTTCATGAGGCCCTAAAGTGCCAGGCCACTGCAAATACCGCTAAATGACCCCTTTTTGGAAGGTATACAGTCCAAGGTATTTAGTAAGAGGCATGGTGAGAATTTGGAGTTGCAATTTTTGTGTCATAATTTTCTGGAAAATTAAGAAATAGAAATTCTTTTTTCACTCCACTCCTCTAGAAGTTTTTCACCCTAATGCATTAAGGTGAAAAACCTTGAGGGTTTACAAACCCTTTGAGCAGTGTATGCCCCTTTTTAATATGGTTGCACTTTCTTTAATATTTACACTTTTTTTTTTTTAAGACCAGATAGTACATCTCTTGTTACTCTTTGGGCCCCTCTCTCCCTTTGTCCATTCACAGAATGCTTTGTATTCTGTAAATGGTTCACAAAACACAAAATGCTCCGTGAATGGGTGAGGGGCAGGCCAATAACAGTGCGGCATATGTGTGGGAGTGTCCCAGCAGACTGACAATATAGCAAGACCTATACCACCATACTATCACCTGCTTTCAATTAAAGTGTAAAAATGAAAAGTGCAGCCGTGGCATACACCTCTTGAGATTTCACTTATATTTACTTCGGTTTTCAGGCAGCCCTTTGGGCCCCTTTCACACTTGTGCGACTTGTCCTGCGACTTGGTACTGCAAAGTCGCATGACAAGTCGTACCCCACGATTTTCAACGAGTACCGTTCATATCTGTGCGACTTCAACGTAGTCCCTGTACTACTTTGGTCCAACTTTGATGCAAGTTGGGGTCCATAGACCTCAAGTTTACACTGGCATTCCCTGAAATCATGGCAAAATCGCATGACTTTGAAGTCGCGGTTGTGTGAAAGGGGCCTTAGTTTGAAATGGACTGCCACAGCACAGCCACCAAACCATATTGGCAAATCTTTTTTTATTTAATTTTTTTGTATACAAATATAAAAAAATAAGCACTCTGAATATTTAGAAGAGTTGATCTTCTGTGCAGGATTATTTAAATAGTCTTCTATGAATTTAATAGGGTTCACGTTAACTGCTTGCCGCCCGCCCTATAGCAGTTTTACTGTTACAGGTTGGCAGCTGTGCGCCGGATCACATATATATTCGTCATCCAGCACTTCTGGGTGGGGAGAGCTCCTACACCCCGCCGGTGGCTCTCATCCACTGTCATTACACACAGTGAAAGCTGATCGGCGGGTGTCGGGTACTTGATGTCCACCGGCACCTGACAATCGTCAGGCAGACACAGAACTGTAATCTGCCTATGTAGGCAAGGCAGATTGCTGTTCTGACAGGGTAGGGGAAGGGATGGAGTTTGTGTCCCTGCAAAGCAGGGAATATTCCATGTCTTCCCATAGTAAAAGCACCTCACACAGTACACTAAAACACTGGTTAGACTGGCCATTTAACCCATTTGATCGCCCCTTATGTTATCCCCTTCCCAGCCAGTGTCATTAGTACAGTGACAGTGCATAGTTTTAGCACAGATCACTGTATTAGTGTCACTGGTCCCCAAAAAAGTGTCACTTAGTGTCAGAATGTCCGCCGCAATATCGAAGTCCCGCTATAAGTTGCCGATCGTCGCCATTGCTAGTCAAAATTAAATAAATATATCCAAAAGTTTGTAGACACTATAACTTTTGTGCAAACCAATCAATATACATTTATTGGGATTTTTTTTACAAAAAAATATTTAGCAGAATACATATTGGTCTAATTTTTTTTTTTTTTTATTGGATGTGTTTCATAGCAGAAAGTAAAAAATATTGTTTTTTCAAAATTGTCAGCATTTTTTTTTTTTTTGTTTTATAGCGCAAAAATAAAAAGCGCAAAGGTGATCCAATACCACCAAAAGAAAGCTCTATGTGTGGGGAAAAAAAAGGATATCGGTTTTATTTGGGTACAGTGTCGCACGACGCGCAGCACAGTGCCGTACCGCAAAAAAAATGGCTTGTTCGTGGGGGGGGGGGGGGGGGGCGTGTAAACCTTCCCGAGGGCAAGTGCTTAAACTGTAAAAATTTAAAAGCGCAACCATACTTAAAGTGGTATACACTTTCAGTATGGTGTTTTTAGGGTTGAACTGGATGGACTTTTTTCAACCTGACTAACTATGTACACCTCCTTAAGCTTTCACTTATATTTACTTCTTTTTATCTCAGGTTTGAAATGACCTGCCCCAGTACAGCAACCAAACGAGAAACATTAGCAACCCTTTTTTTTTTTTTTTTTTGTATGAAGATTTAGAAGAGTCTTTCAGATGTCTGTGTAGAGTATTTTATGTCCTGTGCAGGATTATTGAAATCGTCATCTATGGATAATATAGGGTTCACTTTAAACAACCCTCTCCAAAGAAAAGAAAAAAAAAAAAGAGGTGATCGTTCCCTGGCTGTTGCAGCCTTCTTGCTGCAAATTCACTGATGGGCTTCTCTTCATGTGTAGAGCGTTATCTGTGAAGTTGCATTAAAATCTACAAATCCCACTTCCCATTTTTTGACTTTCCTGCCATCTGTTCTATCTATCTATCTATCTATCTATCTATCTATCTATCTATCTATCTATCTATCTATCTATCTATCTATCTATCTATCTATCTATCTATCTATCTATCTATCTATCTATCTATCTATCTATCCTATATATGGTGCAAATTTCTTTCCTGCAATCCCAGGTTGCAAGAAATTAATTTGCATGCTTCCCCCATCAACAACAGGCAGTGCTGATGGGAATTTACAATTGTTTTCTGGGTGGAGGTGAAGATGAGGAGAGAAAGGGTCATCCCTGAGAAGACAGCGATTATCGCTAGCAACTATAGCACCCTCTTTTGATAACTGCAAGCAAATCCTGCAGGCTTGTTGTACCCAAGTTGATGGATTAAATTTATACATTCAGCCTGCCCATTAACGATTCGAATCTTGGCCGGTTCCTGCTGAACCAGCTGAGATTAGAACCGTGTATGTCCGGCCTTAGCAATAAAATAGGCATATGTTATAGAAGCCCTCTATTGGTCACAGCACTTTTCTAGCTTGCCTAACAATCTCTGTATGAGCCTTCAGAAAAATGACATCTCCTCCATGCAAACTCGGTGGGGTTTGCGATCACAGCCCAGCGATGTAGCTTGCATTCATCGTCTATCGCTAAATATTTGTCTTTGTATGGCCAGCTTTGCATGTCAAGCTATGTTCTTATTTATTCCTAGTGCCTGAAAGGAAAAGTCTGCTGTCCAATCAGATCTTTTATTTTAGCATTGTCTTGGAGGGGGAGGGAAAGATTGCTGCCATCTCATTGGTGTCTGTGGACAGCAGAATCTTTTGGACACTTGTGATAAATGAAGGTAGTGAGTCATGTGTACTCAAATTACTTAAATTTGTTTGATTTTCTTGTTGCAGAATTTACGACTGGAACCCCGAACAGCCAAACGTATTCAAAGTTGAACAAATGGAGCGTCTTAAGAAGGGTTTGCCCGCGGGAATGCTTAGGAGCTGCTTGTGCCCAGTTGACCAATACGTGTGCAATTCAACCAACTGCTCCAGCAACCATCTCTGCATGGACACCAACGGCGTCGCCAACCACGAGCTAGTTTAAGTTCCATCTACACCTTCTCTAGCATCTCAGGGGCCACAATCATCCTTTTGTTGTCCTAAATGGGCAAAAGCGAAGCAATCCATTGTCCCCATTACACTTGTTGCACCCTGATGACTTTTGCTGTATTAGTGTGTCTTTTTTTTTTTTTATTATTGGCCAGACGTAGTTATTATTACAGTACTCTGCGATCAAAGTTCTCATCAGCCAACCAATGCACTGGTAGAGAGGATTTGTATAGAAATAATCAATGAGATTGCTACTCCTTCCCATAGTACCTCAGAAACGAATGATTCACTCTTTCTATAACTTCAAGTGCAATATACACGCTGTGGACAGCGGCCTTCTGTGTGCACAGCAATCGCCGTACTGTATTGTACTGTACACATAACCATGTCTGGCCTCTGACCGATTACCTCATTTGCAGACTTTTGCACGGCTAACTGCTTTGGTACAAAATTAATGTGCCACCCTGTCAAGATAAAGTGTTTCTGGATGCTGGTGCCTACAAGCTGTTTTAACCTGTGTAGAGACCTTATAGATCAGGGGTCTCCAAACTTTCTAAGCAAAGGGCCAGTTTACCGTCCTTTAGACTTTGGGGGGGGGGGCGGAGTAGAACCATTTAGGAGTAGAAAATGTCCCGGCATCCAGTGGGTGTAAACAATACCATATCTTTGGTATTCGTAGCAGGACTAGTGCCCTGTCATTGGTGTCAATGGTAAGAATTGTGCCCTCATCATTGGTGTCAATGGAAAGAACTGTGCCCTATTGATGGTGTCAGTTGGAGGAATAGTGCCCCATCGTTGGTGTCAGCAGCAGGAATGATGCCCCATTACTGGTGTCAGTGGATAGAATGGTGCCCCAGGGGCCGGATAATGGCAAGGAAAGGGCCACAGTTTGGAGACCCCTGTTATAGATGTTTATGTGTGTTTCCTCTCAAAAAGGAATAGTCTACATTCAATCTTCAAGAAGAAACATCGGGGTTGATTTACTAAAGGCAAATCCACTTTGCACTGCAAGTGCATTTAGAAGTGCAGTCGCTTTAGATCTGAGGGGAAGATCTGCTGATTTAATCATCCAATCATGTACAAGTAAAAATACTGGGTTTTTTTTTTTCCCTTGCATGTCCCCCTCAGATCTACAGCGACTGCACTTCCGAGTGCACTTGTAGTGCAAATTCGATTCGCCTTTAGAAAATAAACCCCCATTGTCAAACTGAATAACTTTTGTGGACGGCGTCTACAAGTTCTCAGAAGTTGAGCCCCATCTATGGTGTAAGGGATCAATGATCTCACAGTTCTTCTCATTTTATTCGTATCCATCGCCAAAAACTCAGTTGCTTGGAGAATCTGTTTTGATGATAACATGGAGTTTCGAACAGGGGACCTCCTAGCCAGGAAGCCATGTTGACTTGTTGACTGTTACTGTTCTTTTCCTGCAGTAACTACTCCTAGCCACCACTGGAGGGCGCTAAAGGGCATATGAGAGATTATTATTATTATTATTTTTATTATACAGGATTTATATAGCGCCAACAGTTTATGCAGCGCATTACAGTATAAAAGGGAGACAGTACAGTTACAATACAATAAAATACAAGAGGGTTAAGAGGGCCCTGCTCATAAGAGCTTACAATCTAAGAGGGAATAATTTAATACGTGAATTGTGTTATATCACAACACCCAATATTGCAAAACAATGCATAAATAAATGCTAAAAATAAACAGATACAATAAATAATCTTAAAGGGATTGTAAATCATTCTATGCATTAAGATGGAAAAAAAAAAAACTTCTGTCTGCAGCTCCCCTCTAATACTTACCTGAGCTCTTCTTTATCCAGCGATATTGCACAAATGTCTAAGCTGCCCCAGGACTCCCCTCCTCATTGGCTGAGACAGCAGTGCAACACGATTGGCTCCTGCTGCTGTCAATCAAAATTCAGCCAATCGGGAGAGAGAGGGGGCGGGGGCGGGTTTCGGCTCCGTGTCTGAATGGACACAGGGAGCTGTGACTTGGCTCGGGTGCCCCCATAGCAAGCTGCTTGCTGTGTGGGCACTCAACAGAAGGAAGGGGCTAGGAGACCCGAAGAGGGACCTGTGAAAGAGGAGGATCGGGGCTGCTCTGTCCAAAACCAACTGCATAAAGCGGGTAAGTATAACATGTTTGTTATTTTAAAAAAAAGACTTTACAATCACTTTAAAATATACATTGTGTTTAACACCAAAAAACACTACAGTGAGTCCATATAACCACTTGTTAAGATTTACCCCCTTCATGACCTGGACATTTTTTGTGATGTGGCACTGTGTGTTACTTTAAGGGTCGGTTCACACTGAGGCAGCACAACTTGCAGCGCGACTGCCTCAGGCGACCCAGGACACGACTCAGTGGCGACTTGCAAAACGACTTCTGTATAGAAGTCAATGCAAGTCGCCCCAAAGTAGTACAGGAACCTTTTTCTAAGTCGGAGCGACGGTTCCATTGCACAGAACGGGACGCTACTTGTCAGGCGACTAGGTCGCCTGACAAGTCGTCCCAGTGTGAACCGAGACTAAGGCTCCGTGCACACTGGGCTTAAAAAGACGTTTGTTGTCTTGACAGTAAAAAATGCTCATAAAGGGCATTTTTTGTACAAAGTTTAGGAGAGTAAAAAACCCGTAAAGATCACATATATACGTGATCTGGCACAGAGGTGCGCCCTTTAGCAGTAAAACTGTTATAGGATGGACCTTAAGTCGTTAATCAATAAAACCAATTGTGTAGCAAACTTCAAACCACACATCTCGGCAATTCATTTAATATGTGAATTGTGTTAAATTACAACACCCAACATTGAAAAACAAGGCATAAATATATATATATATAATATATATATATATATATATATATATATATATATATACACATACACATACACACACACACACACACACACACACACACACACACACACACACACACACACACACACACACAGTGTATATGTGTGTGTGCATTGTGTTTACCACCACCAAACATTACAGTGAGTCCATATAATATGTGCTCAGTGTTCACCCCAAACCGCAGTGACTCCTCCACTATAATAGGCAGTATCCAAGAGGGGTGAACCCAGCCGTAGGTCTACAATGCTTGAATACTCCACTCAGTGCAATCTGTGGGATTTGCCTTTCTTCAGATCGGATCCAGATGTCCAATAAGTATGTTGGTGGCCCCTTAGGATATTAAACTCATCACTCTGCCTCAAGCATGTCACTCCCAGGCAAAAAAAAAAAGGAAAGCAATCGCCAGTGGTGCAGTAAATTTAAAATAGAGTTGACCTTTTATTAAAGCTTTTATGCGCTCATTAAATAAACTGCATAAAACAGGCTGTACAATAATGTCTGCAGAGAAACGCGTTTACCTACTTTTGGTTTCAGCTCTTACCAGAAATTACGTCACCCAGCTCCGCCCAATGCGTTGCGTCATTTATCACGTGACTTCTTTAAAGGGATAGGGATCACTTTTGGTTAATATTTTTAATTTGAGAGATGAATTGCTCATCACAGTACAAAGGCTATTTTCCCTCTTTAGCAGTAGCCGGGAACGGCTAATGCAGGAACAGAAAAATATAAACAGACTTGTTGCAGGTCCCTTGTCTGAAACTCCTGGTTATCAACAAATCGGGTACTTTTTCCGGGTACAGGGATAAGGAAAGGAGAGGATAAGTACTAAAATTACACTTGTCCTTTTTGAAGTGAACCTGTCGTTGGGAGTCTTGTCTATGTTTGGGCACCATAACATGTATTCAACCTTTTTAGCCTGATAAACCCACCTTTGTATAAGTGAGACTCTGTGGCCAAAGAGGGCAATTCTGTTTGGTCTGGAGGTGGAAGTTGTCTGGCCTTAGCTCTGAAGTTGGGCAAGTAATAGTCTTAATAATAAAAGGAAGATCATTTCAGAGTGGCTCTTCTACCTAACAAAGAAAATAGCAGGCAACTTGCAGCCATTGCACTGGATGTTTGTAGGTTTTTCCCAGTAGGGGCTTATACAGGTACCCTGGAAGACTGGGCCTTGTATAATAGTCAAGGAACAATGTGAAGTACTGTTATCCACACTGACCAATCAGAAATCCCCTTTCTTTAGTCTGACTATACTAATCTGGTGCTGACAGGTGACTGCTTGTTCCTTAAATAAATGCGTCCGTGTTGCCTGCAGCCCGTGTTCCTGTGCTAGCACTCCTTTTGCATATCATTTAAAAAAAGAATGTCTTCTGGAATTATTCTTCTGTATTATATTTAAATGCTTTCTGTTTATGTATATACCGTTTTCTTTCTTGTGTCATACACCTACACGCCAAACACTGCAACAATCTCCTGCACTCAAGGGTGATGTATTGAATCACAAAATCTTGTTAGTTCTCATGGATGCACAGTCTTTGCTGCCCTCTATGGGTCGGGGCAAAAACTTAACTGGGACACTGTAAAACAAAGAAAAGAGGGCGCACCAGCCTTGCGCATTACCCAAGTGGTATCTTTAATAGTAAATAAATAAGAAATATACTCACAAACAAATCACTGATAAAAGCATATCTGGGTCCATAATAACCACAAAGCAACCAGGACACCGAGACCGTTCCCAGCAAGCCAGAGAACTTTGGGGCTATTGGTTTGCGTTGTCTTCCAGGTTTCACAAAATGCTTATAAATAATTGTTGCTTCGCATATCCCCAACCCTGAAAATTAATATTTTACCCTTAACTCCACCTTCAAAACTCATGTACACTGCTGCTGGTAAACGGACGTTCAGAGACAGTTGGATGCTTTTTTCAGCTGCCCCTGAACTCATCCAATGTTATCTTATGGTGTACATGTACACAGGTTCCTTTAATGTCGGTTTTAGGCAGTTGCGTTTAGAGGCTTTTCTTTGAAGGCAAAAAAATGAGTTTAGACGCCGAAGTTTCAGACGCCAAACGCGTCCCGCGTTTCGTTTACAGGCGTTTTTCATTTTTGGCTATTTTGAAAAAAAAATTTCAAATGCTTCTAAATGCAAACGCGGCAAAACGGACGTTTTAAACGTGGGTTTTTATCTGTCAAGCTAAAGTGGTTGTATAGTGTTTTTTTTTAACTTTTACCTACAGGTAAGCCTATAATAAGGCTTACCTGTAGGTAAAAAAAATATCTCCTAAACCTTTACGGTTTAGGAGATATTCCCCTTGCTCTGCGCCGCTGACTGCAGCGGCGCATGCGCACAGGGGATTCTCGGCTGAAGGCCCGGCAACTGCCGGACCTTGCCGGGTAAGAAATCTCCCGCGCACATACGCGGGAGTGATGACATCGCGGCTCCAGCCACTCACAGCGCTGGAACCGCGATACCTGGAAGACACGCCAAGGCAACATGACAGCTCCCTCGGCGTGGACCAGGTAAGATACCGACGCCTCGTTCTAAGGTAAGTATTTCATAATGAGCTAGTATGTGGTGCATACTAGCTCATTATGCCTTTTGCTTTACAGGGGTAAAAAAAAAAAAAAATTCAGCGGGTATACAACCACTTTAAATCGTTCAGGAGAGGTTGTAAAAACGTCCCGTGTACATTAAGCCTTAAAGTGGTTGTAAACGTCAAACATGAAATATGAACAAAGCATATGCCTTAATAGTGTGTACTTGTCTCAATCCAGAGCACTAAGCCCTCGTTCACACTGAACACGGCTTTGAGATCACGCGCGTTCATCTGAACGCGCACGATTTTGAAACTGCATTTCAGTCTGACTTCAGGGGCGACTTTAAAGACATCTGCGCTGGTTCCTGCACAGATGTCTATTGAACTCGCCCCCAAAGTTGCCAAAAGTGGTGCAGGAACTACTTTTGGAAATCGGTGCGGCGCTGCCCTGATTGGGACGCTTCTATTGCCGGCAATAGGCTCTGATTTGACATGCGATTTGACCTGTGAAATCATGCCAATGTGAACAGGGGCTCGGTGTCATTTCTTTCTGCTGCGTCATTACTCCGCTATCAACATGAATCACTTTGAACAGGTTTTCCTGACACCAAGAGAAAAAAAAAGTTGACGGGAGGGATCTCCAGCTGATTGGCAGCCTCAGCTCTTTCTGTGTGCTGTGTAAAGGGAGGGGTGTGTCACTTCTCTCCAATCGGCAATCGGAGCTCCCTGTTTTCTGACAGCTCAGGTAAGCTTTATAAATTCTGCACTTTGAACAGATGTAGAGAAAGTCCCAACCCTCCCCATTTTTTTTAATCAATTGACAGGGATGGAGGCGTATGCTCAGTTCGACCATATGCCTCATTCAAAGTCCCAAACCAACCCCTTTCTATGTAGAGAGGAAAAGACTGCAGATAAACAGGTACAACGTATGTAGGAGGATTTGTTTCATCTTTGTATCACCTGAGGCCAGTCACTTCACTGAGTATATGTAAGCGTTTATAAGTCCGCATCTTAATAAAAAAAAAATATATAAATTCACATGTATTATCAGAAAAACTGCAAATGTCTATTTGTTCTGCAAAACAGCCTGGAAAGCATTAAAAGTGCAATTAGTGGATCATGGGGGCAATGCCAAGCAACGGCAGACTCCACCTACCCTGTTTCCCCGAAAATAAGACCTAGCGTGATTGCCGGTGATGGCTGCAATATAAGCCCTACCCCCCAAATAAGCCCTACCCTTTTTCCCCAAAAATAAGCCCTACCCTGAAAATAAGACCTACAAGGACTCTAACTAGGGCTTATTTGGGGGGTAGGGCTTATATTGCGGCCATCACCGACAATCACGCTAGGTCTTATTTTCGGGGAAACGGTACCAGCTCCCTTTCTGTACTGAGGTATGGACTTTCAGTTATAGAGAGCTGGAGGAAGTGTCAATGGACTACGAGTGTGGTAATCTGTGCTCTTTGTGGGACTTGTAGTTCATTCAAAGTTCATATTTGCCAGCACGCCACGGATCACCAATGTCCGGAAAGGCTATTTTTATTGAGAAAAGTGCAACATTTCGGAGCTACGCAGGACCCCATCGCCAGGGCCTGACAAAGGGTTTCTGCGTGGCTCCGAAACCGTGGACTTTTTCTCCTCGTGATGTGATCATTCTTCAATAAAAATATCTTTTTCGGACAACATTGGTGATCAGTGGTGTGCTGGCAAACATGAACGTTGACCTTTAATTTTTTCCAGGTTCCAGCTGGATGATGCTGCAGCACCCAATACTTTTGAGCCTGATCCGGGAACGTGTGCGATGGGAATAGCATTTTCTTGTAGTTCCTTCATTCACAGATCTCTGTGAATGAATGGTGTAACTGTGCACTACATGTAAATACAGGTGCAAAAGGTGGAGTTAGCCTTTAACCACACAATCTAACACTTAGTAATACTTAAAGCTGAACTGTAGGCAGATCTAAAAATACAGAAATACATGCAGCCCTGTGATCATTTATACATCATTTAAGTGTAGATATAGGCAAAACATTCTTTTCATTTTGGATGGATTGGGGAAGAATTAGAACCCCTGTCAGGTTTTATTGCAATCCAAGAAACCATTAGAGATAATTCCTGTTACTGTCCGGGTCCAACCTTTTCACCAGATGGGCAATCACAAACACAGGAAGTGGAGTTGCCATTTATATTTTTCTAATCTTTTTGATTCATTTTTAATAGTTTACAAATAAATATCCAAAAAAAACAAATTTGTATAAACATTGAAAACTCGTACTCGCAACACAAAGAGAGGAAGAAAAAACAAACAAACAGCAAACAAACGTATAAAAAGGTGTATTACAAGCGTTTTACAGCTTCATGCGTTTTTGTTTAGCGACCCAGGGATCTCAAACTAGCGGCCTTCCAGCTGTTGCAAAACTACACGTCCCATCATTCCTCTGCCTGTCGGAGTCATGCGCATAACTGTCAGCCTTGCAATGCCTCATGGGACTTGTAGTTTCGCAACAGCTGGAGGGCCGTATGTTTGAGACCCCTGGTAGCCAATAGAAAACACTAGGTTGAGGAGATGGGGAGGAAATTTTTTTTTTTTTTTTTTAAAAGTGGATGACTGATGGAAAGGGGGAACTGTGATGTGAAGGGTCTAAGTCATCATACAAACGTGAAATTCAGACCTCTGCTGGAAGAAACTTTGACTGACCAGACCCCTGTTCTACTACATTCTATTTAATCTGTAAGTGATACACCTGAAGGTTTGGTGGGAAATGTACGTCTTTTTACCAATGACACACTTGCTGTGCATAGGGTTGATATTCCTGGAGATGTTTATACCATGGAACATGATTTGGCATTGCTGGAAGACTGGGTAATTCAGTGGAAACGGCAGTTCAGCATTTAAATGCAAAATGCTGTATTTAGGGAAAAAGAATCCTCTAACAGAGTATAATATTGGAAGTACAGTGTTGGCCAGAACTACAGAGGAAAAAATATTTAGGGGTTCCTTTTTCAGATGATTGCAAATTAAGCAAATGTGGTCAGGCAATAGCATGATCTTGGACTTTGGATGGATCCAATTCCATCAGAATACTTGGACCTTCTGAATATCCTTCAGTCCAAGGTCTTCTACAATAGAAGAATGAAATCACAGACACCATTCTTCTGGTTTAGGCTATGTTTCCACTAGTGCGTCCCCAAAGTCGCGCGATTTTGCCGCGATTTTTTACCGCGACTTTTTACCGCGATTTGAAGCAATGCCTGTATCTATGGACCTCAAGTCGCATCAAAGTGGGACCAAAGTAGTGCAGGGACTACTTTGAAGTCGCTGCGACTTGAAGTCGCACAGATATGAACGGTACTCATTGGAAATCATGGGAAACAATTTGTCATGCGACTTTTCAGTCCCAAGTCGCATGAAAAGTCGCACTAGTGGAAACAGAGCCTTAGGGAAAAGTTCTGGGCTTTCTATCTGTTCAGGGTTGTTGGTTCTCAGAGAAATCCACATTTCCAATCAACATCCTGAAGTTGATAGCAATTTTGCCTTATGCTACTTTACTGGACCTCCCTTCTGACTTGGTCATACAGTTCAAATCTGCAGAATGCTACAGCTGTGGCCTACATGAATAGTCGGGGGGAGGGGGGCACCAGGGGTATTGCAGATTTGACAAAGGTAAAATCTATTGTGTCCTGGGTAGAGGTTCATGTTTCAGTAATCAACAGCTCACAGTTCAAGAAGTGTGACCGGTTTGTCTCTAGGATGTGGACACAGCTGATGTAGCAGATCCCCTGGTGGTGCCATTGGATCAGCATGTTCTGATCTATGCCTTTCCCCCCGCTGAAGATATTATATTGTATCTTTTACCAAGGGCATTTTGAACCGAGGGCATTCAGTCATTCTCGTAGCTCCAGGTTAGCCTCACAGAGTGGTATGCCGACCTTGTCTATTTGTTAGCTGATACTCTGCCAAATATGCTACCATAGTACAGGACACGGGCAACTTGTCAGGGATACCACATGCAGGCATCCAGCAGGGGTGATCAGATCAGTTGGCTGCACCTAAAGGAATCAGGACCAGATGAGTAAGTGAAAATATATTTATTAAGATAATGACACACTTCCAATACCAGTAAATCATAAACAAGCAAGTGGAAAGTAAACGTAACACAGCCAAAACCCCATATAATAACCTAACTAACTATATACACGTTGGGGGGAACACATACATGGACAAAACAGAACAGGGACAAGAAACAAAGGGAGCAGGTTCCAGGGAACAGGTCTCCGGATCAGGGTACAAGGTCAGGAAAGGATCCGACTCAGGATCCGAGATCAGGCAGGGACATGGCTTGCGGGGAAAATACTGAAGCACTGGACCTCAGTGAAAGGCGGGCTTATATACCCTCAGCAGTCCATATCAGGTGCAGCCTAATTCCCTGTATAGTCCATCTGCTGGGAGACACCCACTGGTGGACACTGGAACTGCATCCTATGGATCTGGGAGCCACAGTGTCACCAGCAGGTGAGTCCTTTCCTGACAGTACCACCCTTCTAAGGAGCAATAGCTAAACCAGTCCATAAAAGACAGTCTTCCGTTACGCAAGTCCAGAGAAAAATATTGCATAGTCTGAAGAGGTGCTGGGTTCCAAGCAAGATGGCCTACTGCCAAAATCCGTCAATAGACAAAGTGTCCCACCACCCGGGTCAGGTGACTGGCTGGGTATCCCACTGTTGGGGTCAAGCAACTGGCTGGGTGTCCTGCTGGCCAGATTCCCTGAGATGTACAGAATTCAACACTCCAAGTCCCTCAAAACAGCAGATACCACAATGCTGCGGTTCAAGGGTTATCTGAAAACTTAGCCCTGGGGTTGTGTGACAATACTGGAATCCAGACACCAAAGTGTCTCGCCATAACTAAGTAGCTTGCCTGGTTTCCAGGACTTTCTCTGCACATCAGAAGACACCTAAGTCTCTCTGAGGCACTGGTTACCTGACCCAGGTCCCCTAGTACACAGAGCTGTGGTAATCGCCTCCAGGTCATGGCAAGGCACAGATCGTACTCTGCCATTCCCCAGGAGCTTACCACGACCAGGGCCATGAAGGCAAATGCAGCTACCAGTTACCAAGGGTAAGTCCGGACGACCAGGCTTTGGCACCATAGGAGCAACATACTGCCAGAGGGACTCGACCGAGGCAATCGTCAAATGAATCTCAGGCCAAGGAGGTAACCCGTATAAGGCATGTGAGGAGTCAAGTTTTCAGACCCATTAGCAGGTTGACACTTAGCCTTTGCACAACAATCCAACTGAGCAGCTGGCATAGAGTCAGTAGAACCCGGCTGTGTGGTAGGGAAGAGATAAATACCATCATCAAATGTAGACTTGTCATTGGGCAGCAGACCATCAGAGGCAGGCAGGTGGTTGAGTACAGGATGTCCAGAGGCAGGCTGGGCATCAGGTACCGAATCATCAGGCTGGGCATCAGGAACTGGGTCATTAGGCAGGGCATCAAGCACCAGAACACCAGGCTGGGCAGCAGGCAGAGGCACATCAGGCTGGGCAGCAAAGGACCATCAGGCGGGGCAGCAGGCAAAGGACCATCAGGCTGGGCAGCAGGCAAAGGACCATCAGGCTGGGAAGCAGGCAGAGCACCATCAGGCTGTACAGCACGCAGAGGACCATCAGGCTCTAAAGCAGGTAGAGGACCATCAGGCTGTACAGCAGGCAGATGACCATCAGGCTGGGCAGCAAGCAGAGGACATCTGGCTGGGAAGCAGGCAGAGGCACATCAGGCTGGGCAGCGGGCACTGGAAAATCAGGCTGGGCAGCAGACAAATGATTATCAGACTGGGCAGCAGGCAAAGAACCATCAGGCGGGGCAGCAGGCAAAGGAGCATAAGACAGGGCAGCAGGTAAAGGACCATCAGGCTGGGCAGCAGGCACCAGAACATCAGGCTGGGCAACAAAGGACCATCAGGCTGGGAAGCAGGCTGGGAAGCAGACAGAGGACTATCAGGCAGAGGCACAGAGGGCTGAGCAGCAGGCAGAGGACCATCAGGCTGGACAGCAGGCAGAGGACCATCAGGCTGGACAGCAGACAGAGGACCATCAGGCTGAACAGCAGGCAGAGGACCGTCAGGCTGGGCAGCAGGCAGAGAACTATCAGAGGCTGGCCTAACCCAATTGGGAATCTTAGAGGCAGGCTTGAGCAGATCGGCTGGCGTGGAGGCAGACTGGAACAGATCAGCTGGTGTGGAGGCAGACTGGGGTAGATCGGCTGGGTGAAGGCAGACAGGAGCAGATTGGCTGGTGAGGAAGCAGACTGGAACAGATCGGCTGGTGTGGAGGCAGACTGGAACAGATCGGCTGGTGTGGAGGCAGACTGGAACAGATCGGCTGGTGTGGAGGCAGACTGGAACAGATCGGCTGGTGTGGAGGCAGACTGGAACAGATCGGCTGGTGTGGAGGCAGACTGGAACAGATCGGCTGGTGTGGAGGCAGACTGGGGTAGATCGGCTAGCGTGAAGGCAGACTGGAGCAGATTGGCTGGTGAGGAAGCAGACTGGAACAGATCGTCTGGCATGGGAGCAGACTGAAACTGATTGGCTGGCATGGGAGCAGACTGGAGCAGATTGGCTGGTGAGGAGGCAGACTGGAGCAGATTGGCTGGTGAGGAGACAGGATTGGATAGTGGCAGGATTGTGCGGGTTGCGAAAAACTTCAGTTTCTTTTTGGGTTTAGCCACTGAAGTTCTGTATGTGAATGCAGGACTGTAAGTAGGGGGTGCAGCTGATGGAAGAGAATAGCTGGAGGATGGTAACAAAGAGGGAGCAGTTGCTAAGGGGGATTTTTGTGGGATTGTTGCAGGCAGCGGAGAAGAGGTAAATGGGTTAATGGTAGGGTAGGTGCAGCAGGTGGAGACAGGGTACTGACACATAGTTGGTAGCAGGGTATATTGGGCTGCAACTGTGGTTGCTGTGGGTGATGGAGAGAGAGACATTTGAGCAGGCAGCTGTCTAGCAGGAGGAATGGGTTGTTGCAAGCTGACGGAGGCTGGGTGCAATATATCTGACCGTGCCTGTAATAATGGTTGCACAAAATTCAGTTTACATGCTGCCTGCCTGACTAGAGACTCCACTGCATTAATACAATCCACTAGCACCTGTTGGGAACATGCTGATTAATGCTTAAAGAAATAAGCTGAGTCATCCTCCAATAACCATAGCAGAGATTCTACCTGAGTCACACTAAAAGAAGGAGAATAATCATTGATACCGTTGGGGATACTAGACAAAGCCAACTCTGCACAGATTTAAATAAATTTCTTTGAAAAATCTGCCTTGATCAACAAGAGAATGAGCCAAACAGATGTATTCCAAAATTGCTCCCTAGTCTGCTCTTTCACAATTTGGTGGCAATATTCCCTGTCTTCTGTTACAAGCAGTGCATAATACAGAACCTCCTCAGAATGCATTTTGCAGCAATTAGAAAATGCTTAGACCTGCCGTATTTATCGGCATATAACACGCACCTTTAACTTTAAGAGGGAAGTTTCAGAAAAAAAAACTTACATTGTAAAATAAGGGTCAGTGCTCTGCAGCCTCACCAGTGCCCATCAATGCAGCCTGATCTATGTCCATCTGCAGCCTCTAATATGCCCATTATTGCAGCCTGTTTAGTGCCCATCTGCAGCCTCTAACATGCCCATCTGCAGCCTCTAACGTGCCCATCTGCAGCCTCTAACGTGCCCATCTGCAGCCTCTAACATGCCCATCTGCAGCCTCTAACATGCCTATCTGCAGCCTCTAATGTGCCCATTATTGCAGCCTCTAACATGCCCATCTGCAGCCTTTAGCATGCCCATGATTGCAGCCTCTTTAGTATACATCTGCAGACTCGCCTTTGCAGATGATTGCAGATGTGCCAGTGCTGGATGACACAGATCCGCGATCTCCTGTGTATCCGGCGCTCAGTCACTCACGGTCCCGCCCGGCTCAAATGATGGACAGAGCAGTCACCCAATGCCGGGCCAGGGGGGTTGGGACTGTGTGTGACAGCGCCGGATACACAGGAGATCGCGGCTGTGTGTCATCTGCGGCGCTCATCCCCTCCTTCCACTCCGAGTAGCAGGGATCGGCGTATAACACACACACGATTCCCTCCTGATTTTTAGGGGTGAAAAGTGCGTGTTATACGTAGATAAATACGGTAATTCCCAGGTGAAGCCGATCTGATTGTATGGCTTCAGTATTATGTCAAGGATACCACATGCAGGCATCCAGCAGGGGTGATCAGATCAGTTGGCTGCACCTAAAGGAATCAGGACCAGATGAGTAAGTGAAAATATATTTATTAACCACTTCAGCCCTGGAAGAATTTACCCCCTTCCTGACCAGAGCACTTTTTGCGAATCGGCACTGCGTCGCTTTAACTGACAATTGCACGTGCGACGTGGCTCCCAAACAAAATTGACGTCCTTTTTTTCCCACAAATAGAGCTTTCTTTTGGTGGTTTTTGATCACCTCTGCGTTTTTTATTTTTTTGCGTTATAAACAAAAAAATAGCGACAATATTACATATTTTTGGTAAAAAAAAAAAACGCAATAAGCGTTTATTGATTGGTTTGTGCAAAAGTTATAGCGTCTACAAAATAGGGGATAGTTTTATGGCATTTTTATTGATAATTTTTTTTTTTACTAGTAATAGTGGCGATCAGCGATTTTTATCGTGACTGCGACATTATGGCAGACACATCGGACATTTTTGACACATTTTTGGGACCATTGTCCTTTATACAGCAATCAGTACTATACAAATGCACTGATTCCAGTGTAAATGACACTGGCAGTGAAGGAGTTACCCACTAGGGGGCAGTGTAGGGGTTAAGTATGTCCTGGGGAGTATTTCTAACTGTGGGGGGGGGCATGGCTACGTGTGACATGTCACTGATCTCTGCTCCCGATCACAGGGAGCAGAGATCAGTGACACTGTCACTAGGCAGAACGGGGAGATGCTTGTTTACATTAGCATCTCCCCGTTCTTCCTCTCCGTGAGGCGATCGCGGATATCCCCACGGTGATCGAGTCTGCGGGACCCACGACCCAACTCATGGAGCTCCCGGCCGGCGTGCACGCAATGGCACAGCGGCAAATTTAAAGGCCACGTACGGGTACGCCCATTTGCCCAGCCGTGCCATTCTGCTGACGTACATCGGCGTGCGCCGGTCGGGAACCGGTTAAGATAATGACACACTTCCAATACCAACACCAGAAAATCATAAACAAGCAAGTGGAAAGTAAACGTAACACAGCCAAAACCCCATATAATAACCTAAATAACTATATACATGTGGGGGGAACACACATGAGCAAAACAGCAAAACAGGACAGTGACAAGAGACAAGGGGAGCAAGAAGCCAGGTTGTGGGAGCAGGAATCAGGTTCCAGGGGACAGGTCTCCGAATCAGGGTACATGATCAGGAACGGATCGGATTTAGGCAGGGACACGGCTTGCAGGGAAAATACTGAAGCGCTGGACCTAAGTAAAAGGCGGGCTTATATACCCCCAGCAGTCCATATCAGGTGCAGCTTAATTCCCTGTATAGTTCATCTGCTGGTGGACACTGGAACTGCATCCTATAGATCTGGGAGCCACAGTGCCACCAGCAGGTGAGTCCTTTCCTGACACAACTTATTAATACATCATGGGTCATAGATTCATACCTTCAGGTGATTGGACACCGGCAAGCTTTTGAGGACAACACGTTCTCCCCCAGGGTGCCTCCCCTATAACCCTACCCCACTCCATTGAGCCCTTTTTTTTTTTCTTCTAATTCTTCAATCAACTTTTGCTGTCTTCCAATGCCTACACAGAAGCTGTGTATCTGAATCTGTGCAACCTAGATAAAACCTTGGGAGTTTTCTCAAGGACTGATCTTCCCCCATGCTTCTCGTTTGCTTGCTTTGACCATCTGGCCAATAAAACCCTGAGAGACAGGGCGTATCAGATTCAGTAATCCCAACCATGCTTAAAGCAAGTCTTCTAACTTCAATAATATTATATTATAACAGTGCAGCGCTATAATAACCATAAGTGTAAACGTTATTGCATCTCACATGTGTATCAACATAGACAATAAAGTGCATTGTGCAAAATAAAAAAAAAATCATAAAAATCGTGAAAAGTCCAAATCGTAAATTAAAAAGCAAAATTTAAAAACAGGAAAAAAAGAAAGAAAATCCCAGTGCAATCATGATGGCAGTAAATAACGGCAATAACAGTTCGTGTATCTTGCACCAATGTGCAGACAACCAACAGTGTTACAGTGTCATTTAAGAGCTGATGGGATATAGGTAGAGGGAGAGTAGAGGAAGGATCAGAGGATAGAGATAGGGAAACCAATCACCTAGGAGAAGTTAAAGAGGTTTAGGGAGCCTGGGTATACGTAGAAATGGGGATCCCAACATGCCTGGCCCAAGGTTCCCAAATAGCTTCGAATTTGGAAGAAGAGTCTGTTAGAATGCTAGATAATTTTTCTTGGGTCATAATCCAAGAGATTTTACGGATGGCTGCTGCGAGGGAGACCCTGGGTTGCTTCCATGCTTTAGCAATCGTTATTTTGGCACCAGTAAGAATAAAGAGAATTAGCTTACGGGTGTGTTTATGAGTCTTTGGCAAGTCATTGTTCAGGAGGGCGATGGCTGGGGTTCTAGGTAGATGATAATTAGTAACTTTGTAGATCAAGTTGGATATCTTTTTCCAAAATGTTCCTGATTCGCGAGCATTCTCACCATATGTGGGCATGGTACCCCGGAGGTGGCAATCTCGGAAGCATAGTGGATTTGCCGTTGGGAAGATGGCTGCGAGCTTAGATGGAGTTAAATACCATCTAGACATTACCTTGAGGTTAGCCTCAATTAGGAAAATATTCAATCTACCGGCATAAGATCTGGGGTGGACCCTCTGCCACTTCTCCAGGTTCCATTGAAACTGAAGGTCATCCTCCCAGGCTGTCATATGGGAAGATTTATCAGTTGGGTTGGCTAGAGACTGGTAGATTACAGAGATTCCACCTCTTAGCTCTCCTAGCTGGCCACACCATCATTCATAAGCTGTAAGAGAGGGGGGATTTGGTTTGTTGGTCCATCTTTTATTTAGAAAATGGATAATTTGTCTGTGTCTGAATTTTTCTGAGTTTGGTAGTTCAAGATTGCTCACACAGTAACTTAAGGAGAGAGGTCCCATGGAATTGAAGAAGTGACCAATTTGGTAAAATCCCTTATACAACCACCACCTAAATGACCAGCCCTGGAGGGAAGTCAGGGTTGTGGAAAATGTGTGCCAGGGGATGGTAGTCCGAGGTCAGGGAGATTGAGGGTCTCAACTTGTCCCATAAGGCTAGGGCCTGCGATAGGATGGGCAAAAAAAAATGAGCGGTCAATTTTTAGGGGGAGCCCAGAGGAGGAAGTCCAAAGTGAAGGAGGGAACTGCCTGTCTATCTAGTTGGATCCAGTCCGGTTTTTCAAGTTTAGAACCAACTGTAGACAATTGTGCCAGTCTAGCTGATTGAAAATACCAGTTGGGTAGACCCAATCCTCCTTTAAGTTTAGGCTGGAATAGAGTTTTTCAGGGGAATCCTGCTGCCCGAGCCACCCCAGACAAATTGGATTATTTTCCTTTGTAAAGGATCTTAAGTGGTCCTTCCTGACCAAAATAGGGAGGCCTCGAAACAAGTATAGCAGTCTAGGGAGAAGCGTCATCTTAATTGAATGAATTCTGCCTTGCCAGGATAGTTCTCCTCTAGACCAGTTTTTCAAGTCTGATTCGAGTTTCTTGTACATGGGGGGAAAGTTGGCTTAGTATAAGTTTTCTATTTTATCTGTGAGAGTTATTCCCAAATATCTGATGGATGAGTCACTCCATGCAAAATCGAATTAATTGTGTAGAGGAGAGACCTCTTCTGGAGGGAGTGATAGATTGAGGGCCTGAGATTTAGAATAGTTAACTTGAAGGCCAGAGACCTCAGAGAAGTCCTTTAGTACTTTGCACAAGTTAGGGATAGACGTCAGGGGGGATGTGAGGAACAAGAGGATGTTGTCCACGAAAAGGCCACATTTGTGGGTCTGGAGACCACATGAAAGGATTCGATTGCAATTGCAAAAATCAGGGGGGAGAGCAGGCAACCTTGTCTAGTTCCCCTGGAAATAGTTATAGGTGCTGAGTAGTGGCCCTGGATACGGATCAACGCTTTTGGGGAGGAGTAAAGAACATGAAGTATGCAAGTGAATCGTCGGCCGAAACCCCAGCATTCAATTAGTGAGAAAATATATGGCCACTCTACGGAATCAAAGGCTTTGTGTAAGTCGAGGGAGAATATCATTCCTTTCTCTTTAGGGCCCTTATCCCAGTTAGACTGAAGAATGGAAATTATATCTATGGCCCTTCTAGTTTGGTCTGGACCCTGTCTGCCTGGGATAAAGCCCACTAGGTAAGGACCTATAAAAGAAGCTAAACGGTTGGCTAAAATCTTTGTGAGTATTTTCAGGTCGTTGTTTATGAGGCCCAGTAAGGATTCTGTTGGACGCTGGAGAGGGTGCAGGGAACTGCTGGCCTTTTACCTGTGAGATGGGGGTGTAAGTGAGGGTCGCTGGAGAAATTATATGTCTCGATTCAGTTTATAATTCAGCGCTGGTTGCCTGTAGATGGTCGGCTGTGGCAGCCATCTTGGTACACCCGTCCCGGGCCTGACTGGCAAATTGCTGCCTGAAGTCCCTCCGCACTCCCGCCTCTGACATCAATATTGTTTGACGTTTGTTGGGTCCAGCTTGGTTACCTGAAAAGCTAGCCATACACTGAAATTTGGCCAGTTTAGCAGAGACCAGACTAGTTTTGATCGGTGTGTAGCTGTCCTTGGTCGACAGAAGTTGATCAAGGTTCATGTTGGAAATTTTTTATCGATCAGCAGCTGCCAGAATACAGTATCCCCATTATTGTCTGTGTCCCCCATTAGCAAGGTTCATCCTCTCTCTTTGTCACCAAAAATAAGAGAAAATTCCACATTTTGAGCTGCCCCCAGTACAGGAATAGAGGGGAAATCTTCCAATGGGGACACTACTTCCGGTGATCACCAGGAATTCCCTCATATTGGAGGGATCTCCTCTCACATCCTGTTGTGGTTAAAGGACAGGAAGTGAAAGGAAGTCTCCCTAATGGGACACAGTTGGCAAAAAAATTGTCAGGGGTTATAACCCCCCCCCCCCCCCCTTTACTCTGTTCAGAATAAAAAAATAAATGTTTTGACTTCAGTTCTAATTTATTATAATCAAGCACAATCTAGTGTTAAACCAATTGACTGCATACTGTAATTCAATTTCACAAACCAACATCCTACACATTAGGCTTGCCGACCAGCCGCCGTCATTACACTGCGGCAGGTTGGCACGGCTGCGCAAATCGCCGTAGTTGTATGTCGGGCGCTTTAGCCAGAAAGCAGGTGTGCTCGTGCCATGGTGCGTCGCTGGAGCCCCATGCGTGTGGCCGGCGGCCGCGATGTCCGCCAGCCACCCGGGATCGCTTCACAGACAGCCAGAAGGGGGACCTGTCAATGTAAGCAAACAGACCCCCGTTCTGTCAGGGAAGTACAGAGTGATCGTCTGTTCCTAGTGATCAGGAACAGCGATCTCTCTCTACTCCCAGTCAGTACACTCCCCCCCACAGTTAGAAACACCTCCCAGGGCACACAATTAACCCCTTGATCGCCACCTAGTGTTAACCCCTTCCCTGCCAGTGACATTTATACAGTAATCAGTGGCTATTTTTAGCACTGATCGCTGTATAAATGTCAGTGGTCCCAAAAAAGTGTCAAAAGTGTCCGGTCTGTCTGCCGCAATGTCGCAGTCCTGCTAAAAATCACTGATCACCACCATTACTAGTAAAAAAAGAAAAAATAATAATAAAAATGCCATAAATATATTCCCTATTTTGTAGACGCTGTAACTTTTGCGCAACCCAATCAATATACGCTTATTGCGATTTTTTTTTACCAAAAATATGTAGAAGAATACATATCGGCCTAAACTGATGAAGAAATTATTTTTTTTATTTTTTTTTTGGATATTTATTATAGCAAAAAGTTAAAAAATATTGTTTTTTTTCCCAAAATTGTCGGTCTTTTTTTGTTTATAGCGCAAAAAATAAAAACCGCAGAGGTGATCAAATAGTACCAAAAGAAAGCTCAATTTGTGGGAAAAAAAAAGGACATACATTTTGTTTGTGTACAACGTCGCACGACCGTGCACTTGTTAGTTAAAGCGACCCAGTGCTGTATCGCAAAAAATGGCCTTGTCAGTAAGGGAGTAAATCCTTCCGGGGCTAAAGTGGTTAATCTGTTTAGGTCCACCTCATAGCAGTTTTACTGCTACAGGGTGGCACCTGTGCACCAAATCACGTATATATACATGATCCGGCTTTTTTGCACACACAGCGGAGGCCACGGCGGATACCACGGACTCAATGTCTGCCGGCAAACGCTGATGATCCAGTACAGAGGCAGAACGCCCTTCTGACAGGAGGGAAGGCATGGATCCTGTTTCTCTGCAAATCAGGGACAAGGATCCATGTCTTCCCCTAGTAAAAGCATTCCCCGCACTGTAATAAAACACTGGCTAGGCACAAGTTAACCCTTTGATCACCCCTGATGTTAACCCTTCCCAGCCAGTGTCACTAGTACATTGACAGTGCATATTTTTAGCACTGATCACTGTATTAGTGTCACTGGTCCCCAAAAAGTGTCAAAAGTGTCAGTTAGTGTCTGAATGTCCACCACAACATCGCAGTCCCACTATAAGTAATTGCCGCCATTACTAGTAAAAAAATAAAAATATCCCATACTTTGTAGATGCTAAAACTTTTGCGCAAACCAATCAATATACGCTTATTGGGATTTTTTTACCAAAAATATGTAGCAGAATACATATTGGCCTAAATTGATGAAGAAATTGCTTTTTTACATTTTTTTTTCTTGGATGTGTTTTATAGCAGAAAGTAAAAAATATTGTTCTTTTTTTTTTCAAAATTGTCGGCCTTTATTTGTTTATAATGAAAAAAAAAAAAAAAAAACGCAGGAGGTGATCAAATGCCACCAAAAGAAAGCCCTATTTGTGGGAAAAAAAGGACATACATTTTATTTGGGTACAGCGTCGCACTACTGCACAGTTGTCAGTTAAAGTAACGCAGTGCCGTTTCCGGAAAAAAATGGCCTGGTCAGGAAGGGGGGTAAATCTTTCGGAAGTCAAGTGGTTAATTTGCTGTTGTCAGGGAGGCCAGCTGGGAGGTATTTATCATCCTTTTCGACTGAGCTACTTGTATCACCGGTTTGAAGTTTTTTTTTTCGTTCCTATATAGAATGTCTAGGATTATATAGAAAATCCACTAGCTAGTAGAAAGTAATTTAGCTGCAGAGCCACCCCCCCACCCCCAGCTTCCATGCCAGAGGGGGACAGATGATCTTCCTGCTGCATTTGACACCTTTCTGATAGAACACAGTAATATTCCCAGGTCCCAACTCACTTTATTGGAGCCCCTAATTACCACCATTTTTTATTCATAATAATATATTTACAGTACATTTGGTTAAAACAAAGTCTAAAGCATTGGTGAAAAAAAAAAACAACGTCCATAAAAATGTAAAAGCATTAAGGATTAAAGCTCCCGGGGGAATTGTTGGCAGTAAGTGTCCATTCTTTCCATCGAATCAATAACCTTCTGGATCACTTTCACTTCTGCCAAAGACAGAGGAACCTCTGCAGAAAGGACAAAGCCTGGTACAGCCTGACATTTCAGCTTCATCACTTCTGGAAGATTTATACGGCGCTGTCTTTGCCTTTATACTTTAAAGAAGATTCGTTTGCATTTGTTAGAGATAGTCCCTTTAATTCTCTGAAAGTAGCTTTAAGACCAGGCTCGTGTGAATGCACGGCAACAACATCGCGGTAATTTATTCTTAATAGCACTCCAATGCACCTTACCAATGCAATGAATCACAAACCATGGCAAGCACAACTGAATGCCGCATTCCAGAAAATGGTGCATAAGTTTTGAGGTGGGTATTGAGGAGCACCTAGTACAAAAGTTCATGACGCTCCGAGGTCTAATCGAAATGTTTATTGAATAAGAGCATCAGGGGAAGCCAACGTGTTTTGGGGGAAATGCCTCCCCCCTTCCTCATGGCTAGTGTACAAAAAAGGCAAAACATGCGAGCAAGTCCAATCACATCCATAGCTTCAGGTTATTGCCATTTTCCTTTCCAATAGTTTTTTGTTCTTTTATATACTTTTTATTAGAGATGGGCTGGACACCCACGGTTCGCGCCAGAACTTTCGTACATCGCAAAACCGAACAACGAACCCGTTAGAAGTATATGGGACTCAAACTGGAAAAATCAAAAGTCCCCATGTTGAAGGCTTATATGCAAGTTTATATGCAAGTTATTGGGCATACAAAGGGTATGGGGGTCCGGGTACTGCCCTGGGGGACCTGTGTCAATGAAAAAAAGTTTGTAAAATAGCTTCATTTTTAAATGAGCAGTCATTTCCTGATGCGTAAAGTGAAACAATAAAAATGAAAAATGTCTTTAAATATAGTGCCTGGGAGTTTATTTAGTCTGGCTGTAATGTGGCACATCTGTACCATTGTATAGAACCTGCTGTAGTAAAAATTACATTTATAAAGCCAAAAACAAATGGTCTTTTTTCCTGCAAGCTTTTTTTATTTTATAAACAATGGCTTGGGGAGCCAGTCTGTATGATGAGGCCACAATATAGTGCACTGGGAACAAGATTAAAGATGTTTTAGATAATTTCTGGTGTCTGTGGAGCAGACTTTAGATAGAAGTAACAGGTGCGGAAAAATTGGGCTTTGGGTGTTTGTGGTGCCTTCACACCGTAACCCTATAGAGGTAATCTTGATGAAAGCCAGAATTGGCCTTGCTATCAAAAATTTAAATGATATGCACCTGTCAAATAGGTACAGAAAAATTGGTCCATGGGTGTTAATTGTGCCATGAAACCTACACCAAAAAATGTCTTCCAGATAAAACCAACACCCGCAAAGCTAGGCAGCGCAGACAGTCTTGCAGGGATTCCAGAAAACACTTAATCAGTGACATCGGCATTAGGGGCTTGATAGCTGCTTCTAATCCAAGAATGATCCATTTTAATGAATGTCAACCGGTCAACGGAGTCTGTGGACAGACGCCCTCTTTTATCTGTCACAAAACCTCTGGCAGCACTGAATGCCCATTCGGAAAGCACTCTGGATGCATTGCAGCCCAGCAGCTCAATTGCATACTGGGCAAGTTTTGGCCAGTGGTCTATTCTCATGACCCCTTAGGACTTTTCCAAAGCCTCTCCAATCCCATGGAATGCCTTACCCCAATCTGTCCACTTATCTTCTACTCTTTTAGCTTTTAGACGATCCTTGAAAACCCTTCTCTTCAGAGAACCCTACCCTATCCACACCTAATAACTGTATTTTCATTTTCTCCATCAGCTCACCCCCCACAGTTATTACCTTTTGTTTCCACTTGACCCTCCCTTCTAGATTGTAAGCTCTAACGAGCAGGGCCCTCTGATCCCTCCTGTATTGATTTGTATTGTAAGTGTACTGTCTGCCCTCATTTTGTAAAGCGCTGCGCAAACTGTTGGCGCTATATAAATCCTGTATAATAATAATAATAATGACCCAGTAACCCAGTGGATCATCAACTGGAAAGCTCTCCATGTCTGTTTTCGCCCGCAGATAATCTCTCACCATATGATGCAGATGCTGCCAATGGGATGTGGAAGCTGACAGCCCTGGGTGCCGGGGACTAAAAAAATGTTGAAATGCATCACTGAGGTAGCCTCCTTCTGCACCGCTCCTCTCTTGACCAACAGAAGCCTCAAAACTAGCTATTACATGAGACTGTAACCTACAAGAGTCTGAAAAGGCATTTCATAAACTCCTCTTTAAGGTTTCCCCAAGCTATTTCATCCTCTGTTCCCTCTGTGGGGACGGGATGAGTTCTAAGACTTTCCCCTTGTAACAGTGGACAAGGAGGGTTGCCAACCAATATTGAGCCTTTTCCTTGATGCCACAAATTCTTGGGTCCTTTTGCAGGCTTGCAGGAGGAGAGAGCAGAGAAGGAGGATGCCTCCTCCACAGGCGGCACAGACCGGGGGCTGTGAGACCCCCTCCGCCCACAACATCTCTGCTTCCTCCCGCTTGGCTTTCAGAGGACTACAAGGGGGCGTGTCAGACCACTGGCTGAGCTCAGGAGAGGGAAAGCAGCCAGCAGTCTTACAAACAGGATGTCAGCAGGCAATAACGTTTTTTCAGCAAGTTCAGCAGCCTATTACAGAGGAACTACAGAGCTCAGAAGAACATGGATGGCAAAGTGGGTGAAGGTAGGAGATCAACAACAGGGACATGGAAAAAAACATTTTGCCTGGAGTTCTGCTTTTAGGTTTCTTGACTGTCGCTTGGCAACTCGAAGTTTCAGCTCCCTCCATACATTTTCTATAAGATTAAGGTCTGGAGACTAGGCCACTCCATGACTCAAATGTGCTTCTTCGTGAACCACTCCCTTGTTGCCTTGGTGGTAAGTTTTGGGTCATTTTCATACTGGAAGACTCATCTTCAGTATTCTGACTGAGGGAAGAAGGTTCTCATCCAAGATTTTACAATACATGGCCCCGTCCATTGGCCCCCAATATGGCAAAGTCGGTCTGTACCTTTAGCCCAAAGCATCATATTTCCACCCCTGTGCTTGACTGTAGGGATGGTGATCTTAGGGTCATAGTCAGCATTTTTCTTCCTCCAAAAGATGGGGGAAAGATGGCCCCACCATGCCGCAACCACTTGGTTGCAGGGCAATAGCCCAGGCAACGTGACCCCCTTAAAGCGGGGGTCCACCTATCTATCTTTTTTTTTTTTGAGTTCATTCACAAACTTTTCTTCTCAGCATTACATACTCACATATTGTGTGTAATATGTCCGCCTGTGTCAGATTTTGTCGGAAAGAATAACTTATATTATTCACTGCAGGCGGTTTCCATCTTCATTGTGGGCATTTGAAGCCCACAAGCATTTATTTCCTGGATGTGGTGAATGCTGTGCTCCCAGCATTCACCGCTCGTTCCCGCACATGCTCAGTGGCATCCTGGGAAGCCTGAGACTAGTTCCCAGGAGTCTTGGAGAGGCTAGAAACACGCCTACTCCCACGGGAGGAGAACCAGGAAGTGCAAAGAAGAATAGAAAAATAAAAGGTAATTACGGCGATTTAAATTTTTTTAAACGGCATGTCAGCATCTAGGCAAGGAAGAGAATACATACAGATATTGTTCAAAATTTGGGTGGAACCCCACTTTAAGTAATTGGGGGGGGGGATGCCACAACCGCTCTGCTAGCGCTTTTAATACACGTGGTTGTAGCAGGCTGAGATAGCAGGGTCAGCATTTTCATGGTTAAAACAGGTAATAAGGGGGCTTCACACCAAAATGTTGACAACAGAAGGGGAAAGACAGGTAGGCCCTCCAAATGAGACATAGTCGGGCGCCATTGCAACCTTATGTCCTCCTGAAATAAAAGCTCCTTTCCAGGCTGTCATGCCAGGGTACCATCATTTTTAGAAAGAAGTCACTAATAAAAACAATCACATTCATTCTTTCTTTTCCAGAAAACTTTATTGATGTGAAAACAATATTTTTTACCAGTTGTGAACCTGCCCATTATAGCTTTACTACTACAGCATGGCTGCTCTGCGCAGAATCATATGTATATATGCGTGATTCTGCTCTTCCAGTTAGAAGGGGTGCGCCGCTTCTGCTGTGATTAGTCAGAACAGAAGCTGATCAGCGGGTACCAGCCAATGGATGACCACCAGCACCCACTGAAGGAGACACGCAGGATGGAACTATGCATATCTAAACAAGGCAGAGCTCTGTCCTATCAGCGGCGATGTGCTTAATTTTGTTTGCCTGCCAAGCAGGGAATAAAATCCATCACTTCCCTTAGTAAAAGCACCACATAGTACAAAAAACACTGGTTAGGCACACATTTACCCCTTTGATCGCCCTAGATGTTTAACCCCTTCCCAGCCAGTGTCAATAGTACAGTGATAATACATATTTTTTTTTTTGTCAGTTAGTGTCCGATTATCCACGGCAATATCGCAGTCCTGCTATAAGTTGCTGATTTCTAGTATTAATAAACTAAAATTTCAGTATATATCCCATAGTTTGTAGACGCTATCAATATACGCTTATTGGATTTTTTTTTTTACCAAAAATATGTAGCAGAATACTGGTTTAAATTGATGAATAATTAGATTTTTTACATTTTTTTATTGGATATGTTTTATAGCAAAAAGTAAAAAAATATCGATTTTTTTTTTTTTCAAAATTAACAGCCTTTTTTTGTTTGTAGTGCAAAAAAACAAAAAAAAAAAACCGCAGAGGTGATCAAATAGCATCATAAGAAAACTCTATTTGTGGGAAAAACAAGGCATCGATTTTATTTTGGGTGCAGCATTGCACGACAGCATAATTGTCAGTTAACCTCTTACCTACTGGGCACTTTTACCCCCTTGCTGCCGAGGCCAATTTTCAGCTTTCAGCACTCTCACTCTTTGAATGATGATTGCGCGGTCATGTAACGCTCTACCCATATGACGTTTTTATCATTTTTTTCACACAAATAGAACTTTCTTTTGGTGGTATTTAATCACCGCTGGGTTTTTATTTTTTGCTAGACAAACAAAAAAACGCCTGAAAATGTTGTTTGTTATAAAATTTTGAAAACGGCTAATTTTTCTCTTTCACTGATGGCCACTGATGAGGCGGCACTGATAGGACTGCACTGATGGGTGGTACTGATGGGCACTGATAGGCAGCACTGAGAGATGGCAGTGATAGATAGCACTGATAAGTGACACTGATGATGAGGCATTGATACGTGGGACTGGTGGGCACTGATTAGCAGTACTGATTGGCAATGTGGAGACTGATGTCCCTGTAAGGGCTCGATTATACTTGCTTCGGCTTCAACACACTTTAAGGGCTAGTTTACACTTGCTTCAAAACATGGCTTCGGACAGGCTTTGTCAAAGCTCTCTGAACGCCAGTCAAAGCTCCTGTCACTAAATAAAATGGTTACCTTACAGTCTTGTTTACACCTTGCTTTTGCTTTTCTTTGGCTTCACTTCAAAAATTATACCCCATGTCGCTTTAGTGGTGCTTCAAAGCGTCTTCAAAGCCTCTATAGAAGTCTATGGCAAAACTCGCTTGAAGCCCCACCGAAGCCTTATCGAAGCTCCACAGAAGCCTCATTGAAGTCCCACAGAATCCTCATCGAAGCCCCACCAAAGCCTCATCGAAGCCCCACCAAAGCCTCATCGAAGCCCCACAGAAGCTCGATCGAAGTCCCACAGAAGCCTCATTGAAGCCCCACCAAAGCCTCATTGAAGCCCCACCAAAGCCTCAGAAAAGTCCCACAGAAGCCTCATCGAAATCCCACCAAAGCCTCATCGAAGTCCCACAGAAGCCTCATCGAAGCCCCATTGAAGTCCCACAGAAGCCTCATTGTAGTCCCACAGAAGCCTCATCGAAGTCCCACCAAAACCTCATCGAAGTCCCACAGAAGCCTCAGTGAAGCCCCACAGAAGCCTCATCGAAGTCTCACAGAAGCCTCATCGTAGTCCCACAGAAGCCTTATCGAAGTCCCACAGAAGCCTCACTGAAGCCCCACCAAAGCCTCATCGAAGTCCCACAGAAGCCTCATTGAAATCCCAGAGAAGCCTCATCAAAGTCCCACAAAAACCTCATCGAAGCCCCACAGAAGCCTCATCGAAGCCCCACAGAAGCCTCATCGAAGCCCCAACGAAAAGCAAGGTGTAAACAGGACTGTAGAGAGCTTTAACAAAGCCTGTCTGAAGCCTTGTTCTAGAGCAGAAGCCCTTAAAGTAACAGTGCTGTATCACAAAAAATGGCCTGGTCATGAAGGGGGGTAAATCTTCTGGAGGTCAAGCGGTTAATGGGATGTGTCCTATGCCTACATTATCATTATTATTATACAGGATTTATATAGCGCCAACAATGCAGCGCTTTACAATATAAAAAAGGACATTTTTCTAATAGGTGTCTATTGTTGGGAGGTCGGCTTCAAACCAACAGGGTGACAACAGAAGGTGAAAGAGAGACAGGCCCTCCACATGAGACACAGTCGGGCGCCATGGCAACCCTAGTATGTCCTGTGAGAAAGCTCCTTTCCAGGCTGTCAGCCCAGGGAACCCTCATTTTCAGAAGGAAGCCACTAATAAAAACAGTCACATTCGTTTTTTTGTTTTTTTCCTTCACAGAAAACTTTATTGATGTGAAAACATGGGATCAGTGGGCGCGCTTTGCCCGCAGTCAACACGTCTCCAGGCCGCGCCGTTGCCCTCAGCCAACATGGCCGCCCACCACGCCCACTAGCGAGGACTCCATTTCCCGTCATGCTCGGCGGCCGGCTGTGAGGCAGACAGTGGCCGGCGGGGGTCAGTGCAGGAGGCGGCTCGGTGTCAGCTGTTTTTTTTTTTCCTCGGTGCTGCAGTTCCTCCTCACAATGGCCATGGACACCTCGGGGAAGGAAAGGGAGGCCGTGCAGCTGATGGCGGATGCGGAGAAGAGGGTGAAATCGTCGCATTCCTTCCTGAGGGGTCTCTTCGGGTGAGGATGAGGAGGAGAGATGGATGGGGGAGGGGAGGGAGGCCTGTCTGTCAGGGATGGAGCTGTCCGGGGTGCTGATCTCTTCTCTATACACTTCAATGGGGATCATCACCTCCCCCACCCAGCATTTATATCTGATAATTTATATCTCACCCACCTGTGATCAGTCACATGACCCCTGCCATGGCATTGGCTGCATGGGGGGGGGGGGCATTTATATAATGAGGGGGCAATATAGGCCTCCCTTCCCCCACCTATGAGTCACATGACCCCAGCATTGGCTGCTTGGATGGGAGGAGGAGGGGGATGGGCATATAGGCCTCATCAATTCCCCCACCTATGATGAGTCACATGATCCCTGCCATGGCATTAGCAGATTATGGGCTGATTGTGTGTGTGGGGAGGGGGGGGCATATAGATCTCATTAAAGCAGTCCTCCCTTCCCCCACCTATGATGAGTCCCATGATCCCTGCTATGCAATTGGCTGCATAGGGGCCCAATCATAAAAAGGGGGGGGGGGGGCAATATAGGTCTATTTAAAGCAGTCCTCCACTCCTCCCCCCATCTATGAGTAGTCACATGATTTTTTTCCATGGCATTGGTTGCATGGGGGGCCCATTCATATAACAAGGGGGGGGGGGGCATTTAGGCCTCATTAATGCAGGCCCTCCCCTCCCCCACTGATGAGTCACATGATCCATGTCATGGCATTAGCAGCTTATGGGGCTGATTGGTATAGTGGGGGGGGCATATAGGCCTCACTAAAGCGGTCCTCCCTTCCCCCACCTATGATGAGATACATGATCCCTGCCATGCAATTGGCTGCATAGGGGCCCATTTATGTAACGGGGGGGGGGGGGGTGTATAGGCCTAAATTAAAGCCCCCCCCCCCCCCACAATGACGAGTCACATGATCCTTGTCATGACATTAGCAGCTTATGGCCTGATTGGTATAGCAGGGGGGGCATATAGGACTCTTTAAAGTGGTCCTCCCTTTCCCCATCTATGATAAGTCACATTGGCCACTTGGGGGGAGGGGCATGTAGGCCTCATTAACTCCCCCACCTATGATGAGTCACATGATCCCTGCCATGGCATCGGCTGCATGGGGGGGGGGGGGCAATATAGGCCTCATTAAAGCAGTCCTCCGCTCCTCCCGCCTATGTGTAGTCACGTGATCCTTTCCATGGCATTGGTTGCATGGGGGACCCATTCATATAATGGGGGGGCATTTAGGCCTCATTGAAGCGGCCCTCCCTTCCGCTCAACCTGTGATGACTCCCATGATCCCTGCCATGCAATTGGCTGCATAGGGGCCCATTCATAAAAGGGGGGGGGGCAATATAGGCCTCATTAAAGCAGTCTGCAGCTCCTCCCGGCTATGTGTAGTCACATGATCCTTGCCATGGCATTGGTTGCATGGGGGGCCCATTCATAAAACGAGGGGGGCATTTAGGCCTCATTAATGCAGGCCCTCCCCCACTGACGAGTCGCATGATCCTTGTCATGGCATTAGCAGCTTACGGGGCTGATTGGTAATATGGGGGGGCATTTAAGCCTCATTAAAGCAGCCCTCCCTTCCCCCTCAAACTATGATGAGTCACATGATCTCTGCCATGGCATTAGGTGCTTAGGGGCCGATTCATATAGTGGGGGGGAGGGGCAGATAGACCTCATTAAAGCGGCCATCCCCTCCCCCACTGATAAGTCACATGATCCTTGCCATGGTATTGGTTGCATAGGGGCTCATTTATATAACGGGGGGACCTTTAGGACTCATTAAAGCAGTCCTCCCCTCCCCCATCTATGACAAGTCATACGACTCCTGCCAAGGCTTTGGCTGCATAGGTTCTCGGGGAGGAGGGGGGGGGTTCATTTAGGCCTCATTAAAGCTGTCCTCATCCACCCCCCCAGAAACGATGCCTCTTCCTTTTTTTTTTTTTTTTATAACTCAAATGTGGGGGATCGGATTGATTTCCTGCTACCTTGGTCACATGATCGGGAGCTCATGCTGCCACCTTCTGGTCGTACGCAGAGCCCCGGGAGCGGCATGTGACAGCGCGGTCACCGAACCCTCGGCTACAATGAATACAGAGGCTCAGACCACTGTGGCTGCTTATGTCTTTACACCCCCAGTGGTGGTGGTGGTGGGGGGGGGACGGGGTTCTCCATTTTGAGTGTTAGGCTTGGGTCACAGGTTAGGCGTTTTCATGCGCACATCACCTAAACGGCAGCGCATTCATTTTTAGTGAGCTGCACTACCCACGAGAAACACGGGGAAAGAAGAGCCCAACATATTTTAAAAATGCACCGTGCTAAGGCGCCATGCGGTTTGGCGCACACAGAAATGTGCGGAGGAGCCATTAAAGTGGTATTAAACCCCAAAGCAAACGTTTATTATACTGCAGCTTACCGATTCTTAGATGTGGTGGCTGCATTCGTTTTCCTTTTTCAGGTTTTCTTTCTGCTATTTTCATCTGGTGATCTAGCCAGCAAGTCTGTTATTTTTCAAAAAGCACAAGCTCTCCAGCATATAGTATCAGGTTACATGGATGAGACAAACCATTTAACACTGGCAGATGCTTACAATGATCAGCTTTTATTTATGTAAAGCCTTTATCCCAAAATGATAAAAGTAAAATGCTGTAACTGATTATAAAGTGTGAGCTGCAGATTGGCTTCAGTTTTAGAAAACTGCTAAAACATCTAACAATACCCTCCCCCCCAGACTGACAATGCTGCTGTCTGCTGTGCCCCCTGTGCTCCTTCATCCAGAGTGGAGGGCGCTCTAATACAGAGAGTGTTAGTGGCCAGATCACCAGGTGAAAAGAAAACAAAACTAGCCTGGTTCTGGGAGAATGTCCATGGATGTCCTCCCACCTGCACCACCCTGTGACCGCTGTGTACTTTGGACACAAATAATCACAGGTTGAGGTAACGGGCCAATCACAGCTGGTTACAGTGTAAACAAACTTGCCAGTTATTGGCTCTCCTTTCCTCACACGTCTCAGCGTGGCCTCGTCTGCGCCCCTTATCTGTGTGGCCTCGTCTGCGCCCCTCATCTGCGTGGCCTCGTCTGCGCCCCTCTGCGCTGCCTCATCTGTGTGGCCTCACCTGCGCCCCTCCTCTGCGCGGCTTCGTCTGCGCCCCTCCTCTGCGCGGCTTCGTCTGCGCCCCTCCTCTGCGCGGCTTCGTCTGCGCCCCTCCTCTGCGCGACCTCGTCTGCGCCCCTCCTCTGCGCGACCTCGTCTGCGCCCCTCCTCTGCGCGACCTCGTCTGCGCCCCTCCTCTGCGCGACCTCGTCTGCGCCCCTCCTCTGCGCGACCTCATCTGCGCCCCTCCTCTGCGCGACCTCATCTGCGCCCCTCCTCGGCCTCATCTCTCATCTGCGCCCCTCCTCGGCCTCATCTCTCATCTGCGCCCCTCCTCGGCCTCATCTCTCATCTGCGCCCCTCCTCGGCCTCATCTCTCATCTGCGCCCCTCCTCGGCCTCATCTCTCATCTGCGCCCCTCCTCGGCCTCATCTCTCATCTGCGCCCCTCCTCGGCCTCATCTCTCATCTGCGCCCCTCATCGGCCTCATCTCTCATCTGCGCCCCTCATCGGCCTCATCTCTCATCTGCGCCCCTCATCGGCCTCATCTCTCATCTGCGCCCCTCATCGGCCTCATCTCTCATCTGCGCCCCTCATCGGCCTCATCTCTCATCTGCGCCCCTCATCGGCCTCATCTCTCATCTGCGCCCCTCATCGGCCTCATCTCTCATCTGCGCCCCTCATCGGCCTCATCTCTCATCTGCGCCCCTCTGCGTGGCCTCATCTGCGCCCATTAGCGAAAAAGAAAAATGAATTATTTGTAAAATTTATAATGGAAACTAAAACTTTTTTTCCCCCAAATTTCTGGTAAATTTTCATTTGTAGTGCAAAAAATAAGAAACCCCAGCGGTGATTACTACCAAAAGAAAGCTCTATCCATCTCAAAAAATGATAAACATTTAATACAGTACATTGTTGTATGACCGCGCGATTGTCATTCAAAGTGTGACGGCGATGAAACCTGAAGATTGTCCTGGGCAGGAAGGGGGTGCTTTCATAATGGAGCGGTGCGCTTGCAGGACAGGAAAAAAAGTCCTGCAAGCAGCATCTTTGGGGCGGTGCGGCAGCATGGTATTTAGAGCTCGTAAACTGCCCCTTCCATTGAAATTAATGGCCAGCGCTGCTGAGGTGTTTCGGCAGCGGCGCTTTCCGGCCGCTAGCGGGGGTTACAGTGGCCAAAAAGCGCTACTAAAACGACAGTAAAGCGCCGCTAAAATTAGCACCGCTTTACCGCTAATGCGGCCAGCGCCTCGGTGTGCTTAGAGTGTAATGTAAAACATGGTCACATTGCTAAATTGCCCCGATCCCCTACTTACCAGGATTGCGGGGTGCTTCTCCCTGCAGCCTTCTGTGTGTGTTTTGAATTTGGCATGTCTCCGCCTGCACAGCCAAATCATCTGTTCACAGGGATCTGCGAATGGAAGACTACAAATCCCACCTTCTACCACAGCAGAAGGGCTCCTAGATCTCAATGGAGCACAAGTGGGGTGACTTCTAGTCCCGTGTTTCCTTCCTCCAGCTCCATAACGGTAGGTTCATCATACTTCAGTACTGACGGCAGGAGCCAAAGCACTATCCCTACCATGCACACATCTCAGTTCACTCTAAAGTCTAAACCAATGATCTGTAAAGGCATTTACATTGGTTGTAAAGGGTGAAAAAAAAAAACGTCTATACTTACCTGCTCTGTGCAATGGAATTGCACAGAGCAGCCCTAAACCTCCTCTTCTCGGGTCCCCCACCGACGCTCCTGGCTCCTCCTGTCTTGTTGGTGCCCCCAATAGAAAACCGATTCCCATGGGGCACTCGTGCAGGCTCTCTCCCAAGCCCCACTGCTGCGTTCATCAGCACAGACAGTGGGACTTGGCCCCGCCCCTTCATCACTGGAGTTGATTGACAGGAGCGGGAGCCAATGACTCCCACTGCTATCGGTCTGCCCAGGGAGGAGGGACAAAGCCGGGAGAGCCGCAGCGCTCCTGCACAGCTCTGGATCGCAATGGGGTTCAGGTAAGAATAAAGGGGAGAGTCTGACACAAAAGATTTTTTACCTTCATGCATTAACTGCTTCTCGCCCAACGCCGACATATGATGTCCTGGATTTTGAGTGGAGATATCTGATTGGTGTTGGTGCAGGATATATATATATATATAATACACACATTAGAGCTGCACGATTCTGGCTAAAACGGGAATCACGATTTTTTTTTTTGCTTAGAAGATAGATCACGATTTTAGCGGCGTAACATCATCTTTCACATTAAAACAAAAAAAATTTGGCTAACTTTTATTGTGTTTTTTTTTTTTTTTTTATTCATTGAAGTGTATTTTTTATCAAAAAATTGCATTTGAAAGAGCGCTGGGCAAATACAGTGTGACATAAAATATTGCAGCAATTGCCATTTTATTCCCTAGGGTCTCTCCTAAAATATATATAATATAATGTTTGGGGGTTCCAAGTAATTTTCTAGCAAAAAATATTCTTTTTAACTTAAGAAGTGTCAGAAAAAGATTTAGACTTTAAGTGGTTAAACTTCCTGCATTTACACCTTGTTGAAAACTTGGCAGACTGCCCAGATTATTTATTTACGCAGAAGTTTTCACCCTTTGATCTAAGAAGGAAGCTTAGTTACAATGTATCAAGTTAAAGACTTGGCAGAATGCACATAGTCTCTCCACTTGTTTATATGAAAGAATCGGCAAACTTTGCAGGAGAGATCATCAGAGGGGGTGAATCGAGATCATGATTTTTTTAACGATTAATTGTGCAGCTCTAATATATATATATATTATATTTTATTTATTTTCTGCCAGCGATTCCCTGCACAGTACAAACAATCATAGTGGCTGTTCAGCCACTTCCCTCCGGTGCTTCTGCCGCCTCGCCGTGCGATCGACGACCCGGATAATGAATCGGCCGGCGGCCGTTTACCATAGAGCTGACTTGGGACCAGATGTTCCCTGGCCATCTCTGACCTTTTTGGAGGCCGGCGTGACGTCATCACGTCACTTCCGGCCTTGGGACGTGTAAACACTGAAGTTGTCTTCTTTCTTCTTCCTTCATTCTTCTTTTCCAGCCTAGAGGAGAGATGTGGGGTCTTATAGACCCCACATCGCCATGTAAAGAGGACCTGTAAAATAAATAAATAAATAAATAAATGCACATTTGTTTTACCTGCAAAATGATGTGTATTTATTTTTTTCTTAAAGGTGAACTTGGCCTTTAAGGACTGTGGACTCTGGTGCCAAAACACCATCACTGGCCCCACATATAATACCGCTCCATGACTGTTAAAATGACATCATCAGAACGTTTCTGGGTTGGTTTGTGGTGAATCCCATCATATTAGACTGCATCCTGGAGTAATGAGGCTTAAAATACACATCTCACTGTTCTCTGAGCCTGTTCATTTAATAATATATACCTGCAAGTTCAAATCAAAGCTTCCCAAACCACCAGTAAATGCAGGTTCACGCTACTGTGCTCTGGGAGACCGCATGTGCTTCGCACTGCAGTGGAAATCGCATGCGATGTCCGTGCGATGCTATTTTCATCTATACAGATAGTATGGCTGATATCGCATCGTTTTTGGACCAAACTCGCACAGGACCCTTTTTTTTTGGTCCGCACCAGAATCGGATCGCATAGGTGTGATCTGATTCATCTCCGAACTGACTGTTGGCAATGTGATATGCGAGCTGAAATGGGGGTGTCATTAACAATGTATTCACACTGCCATATGTGAACTGCTGGGAGTGTCGACTGCCGCGTGAGTCGGGTGCGATGCGGGAACTTGCATTGGATTCGCAGGGTTCCCGCATCGCACCAGTGTGAACCGACCCCCCCATTGAGAATAGTTTATGCAATAAAGAAAAGCTAAGTGCAGTAAGTAGAAGGAATCCGAGATGTATGGTCTGTACTGCATGCTTTAACCACTTCGTTTCATTTTTTGCATACTTGGTAAAATCTGCATTTTTTTTTTTTTTTTGGCGAAAAAACCCAAGAATATTATATATGTTCTGAAAGCAGAGGCTCTATAGAAGAAAAAAGTAGAACTATGGGCAAAACCTTCTTAACTTTTTTTTTTTTAAATTTTGGATAGAGTAAGGGGGATTATAACCGCTGTCAGATTATTTTTTTGCCATCTGTGTCCAATTGTTGAGATTTCCTTTTACTTCCTGTCCCATAGCCAAACAGGAAGTGAGAGGAAATCCCTTCAAATTAAGGGGATACCTTGGGGACCCCTAGGTCACAAGAACTAGTGTCCCCCATTGGAAGATTTCCCCTCTATTACTTTTCTGGGGACAACCCAAAATTTGGGGTTTTCTTTTACTTTCACTTTCAATTATAATAGCGAACATGACAAATAGAGAGCATTTGCTGAATTCTAGGGCAGACTGTCCTTGTTTCTATACAGTATAAATGCAAATTTAAAAAGGGCAAATTAAAGAGGCAGCAGGCTTTCAGTGTTTTATGATGCAGTCAGCATTTTAATTATGAATGAAGACTGTGCCATAGGGAGGAGTGCTGTATGTGCCAGCTCCAGCTTCTGTTTGTAGAGCAGTGGTGTGAATACAATCAAATACAGAACAACTGCTCTGGTTTTGGGGTCTTCTCACAGTGGCCTAAACACTTTGGAAATTCAATGATGAGCACATCCAGGCTTCAGGGTGATTCTTGTTGGCTGGTCCCCATTCACACTGGGGCTAGTAAGTAAAGCATTTGCATATATCAGGTATGTCCAAAGTCTGGCCAGCGGGCCAATTGCAGTTTAATTCCGGTTTAATACGACCCCCCTGATGATTTGAATATATATATCTTTTGTGCCCCCCCCCCCCCCCGGGCCACAAAAGAGAGAGATATATATATATATATATATATATATATACCGTATTTATCTGCGCTGCCTCAGAGGGGACAGGGAGGGGGCAGGGCGAGTGCCAACAGATAGGAAGTCCCGTCTCCTGGGCTGCCATTGGACGACAGTTCTGTCTATCATAGGAGGCGAGACTTTGTATTAAAGAGACCGCCGAGTAAACAGGAGATTCTCCTGTATGTAATCTGTCGGCGCTCGTCCCGCCCCTTCCGAGATTGCAGATGGACATTGACATCAGGCTGCACTGAAGGCAGTGGCGTGGCTGCACTGAAGGCAGTGGCGTGGCTGCACTGAAGGCAGTGGCGTGGCTGCACTGAAGGCAGTGGCGTGGCTGCACTCATGGCAGTGGCGTGGCTGCACTCATGGCAGTGGCGTGGCTGCATTGATGGGCACTGACCCTTATTTTGATTCACAGTTCTTTATTTAAATTTACATTTTTTTCCTGAAACTTCCCTCTTAAAGTGAAGGTGCGTGTTATACGCCGATAAATACGGTATATCCAAATAACACGCCTGAGCTCATTCTTAGTCCTAAGCGGCGCTCAGGGATTTGTTGGGGGCCACAAAAGATAAATATATATATCTCTATGTCTATCCAAATAACATGCACAAGCTCATCTCTTCACCACACACAGCCACATAGGCAAGAGAATTCTTGTAGGGCGGTGTATTAGTGCTCGGACGAACACACTAATGCCACGTACACACGAGCGGAATGTCCGTCAGAAAAAGTCCGATGGGAGATTCTCATCGTATATTCCGATCGTGTGTATGCCCCATCGGAATTTTTCCGTTGAAAATTCAGACGGACTTAGAGAACATGTTCTATATTTTTCCGACGGAACAAATTCCTATCGGGAAAACCGCTCGTCTGTATGCTGTTCCGACGTACCAAAAATGATGCATGCTCTGAAGCAAGTACGAGACGTCGTACGTGTTGTCCCGTCATACGTGTTGTACGTCACAGTGACACAATAAGGTGAGGGACGTGGCGGCGGCAGGTGAGTGGATGCCCGCTAACAGGCACTGCCATGATGGATCTGAAATGACAGGTGATCTTTACATGTAAGGGAGTTCACCTTTTCATTTTGCACTTTAACCCCTATGCACACTTGGTGTTTAGCCCCAGTGCATGGGGCTCTGGTGTTTAGATGCGGGTAGGGGGCAAAGGTGGGGGCGTCCAGCCCCACTGCCAGCAGCCTCTCAAACTCTGAGACGCTGACATCAGTCATGACTGCATGGGGCTGGACAGTACTCCTAGCTTTATTTAGGCAGCATGTGCCCAGGGATAAATGCTTGGTATGCAGATTTCTTGTGGTCCGGGCATTCGTGACCCTTAACGTTCGTATAGCTAAGGGCACCATCCAGCCACAGCAGCTGTCAGACTCTCCTAGAACCTGGATGGGACACCTATGCCTTTCGCCCGCAGCTAAATGCTGGAGCATCCTGCAGCGGGGTAAACCCGCAGCGTGCATGGCGCCTCGCTCTCACAACTTGTCCAAATGTTATCATCTAATCAAGTACAAGCAAAAATGCTGTTTATTTTCCTTGCATGTCCCCCTCAGATTACAGCGACTGCACTTCAAAGTGCACAGTGGGTTTGCCTTTAGTAAATAAACCCCTATGTGTTATGCTTGTGTTGGGACACGTTACGTTCAAGCAACCCAGCTATTTGGAAGAGGTTGGCAGCACACCTTAGTGGTTCTGGCAGAAAGTTTGTTTTTTTTTAATCTTAATGCATTCTAATGCCTTCTGTGTTCATCAGCCCCCCTATAACTTACCTGAGCCCCATCTCGATTCAGCGATGTTGCACAAAAGGCTCGGCTGTCCGGGACTCTTTCTCCTCATTGGCTGAGACAGCAGCGGGCGCCAATGCTGTCAAAGTCAGTCAGTAAGCCAATGAGGAGAGAGAGGGGGCGGGGCCGGGCTGTGGCTCCATGTCTGAGTGGACACACAGAGCAGTGGTTTGGCTCAGGTGCCCCCATAGCAAGCTGCTTGCTGTGGGGGTACTCGGCAGTAGGAAGGGGCCAGAAGTGCCAGCCAGGGACCCGAGAAGAGGAGGATCCGGGCTGCTCTGTGCAAAACCATTACACAGAGCAGGTGAGTATAACATGTTTGTTATTTTTAAACAATAAAAAAAAGAGACTTTTTGCATTAAGATAAAAAAAACCTTCAGTGTGCAGCAGCCCCCCAATACTTGGCTGAGCCCCATCTCGATCCAGCAATATTTCACAAAAGCCTTGGCTGTCCGGGGACGCTCCTTCATTGGCTGTGACAGCGGCGCCCGCTGCTATCAATCAAAGAAATCCTGGACAGCCGCACTCCAAAAATATTTGCCTTTTATTCAATAAAGTGTCATCCAAAATACAGGTGACAGCAGAGTGGAACAAAGCTTACGCGTTTCGCACTACACAGAGTGCTTAGTCTTAGCTATGACTGAGCACTCTGTGTAGTGCGAAACGCGTAAGATTGTTCCACTCTGCTGTCACCTGTATACAAAGCTTAGGCATTTCGCACTACAGAGTGCTTAGTCTTAGCTATGACTGAGCACTCTGTGAAGTGCGAAACACGTAAGCTTTGTTCCACTCTGCTGTCACCTGTATTTTGGATGACACTTTATTGAATAAAGGCAAATATTTTTGGAGTGCGGCTGTCCAGAATTTCTTTAATGTTTAACTGCTACAGCATTGCCAGCACCTGGACTTCTAGACTGAAGAAGATGCCTTTTTACTTTGATCTGACCCACCTGGAACGGTGATACTCTCTCTCCTCTGCTATCAATCAAAGTCAGCAAGCCAATGATGAGATAGAAGGGGCAGGGGGCAGAGCCATGGCTCCATGCCTAAATGGACATGCAGAGCAGTGACTCAGGAGTGAGCCTGCTCTGGTGCCCCCATAGTGAGCTAAGGGCGGCACAGTGGTGTAGTGGTTAGCACTCTCGCCTAGCAGTAAGAAGGGTCACTGGTTTGAATCCCAACCACGACACTACCTGCTTGGAGTTTGCATGTTCTCCCTGTGCCTGCGTGGGTTTCCTCCGGGTACTCCGGTTTCCTCCCACACTCCAAAGACATGCTGGTAGGTTAATTAGATCCTGTCTAAAATTGTCCCTAGTATGTATGAATGTGAGTTAGGGACCTTAGATTGTAAGCTCCTTGAGGGTAGGGACTGATGTGAATGTACAATGTATATGTAAAGCGCTGCGTAAATTGACGGCGCTATATAAGTACCTGAAATAAATAAATAAATAAGTGCTAGGAAGGGGCCAGGAGTGCTGACGAGGGACCCGAGAAGAGGAGGATCGGGGCTGCTCTGTGCAAACCCAACTGCACAGAGCAGGTTAGTATAACATGTGTATTTTGAAACAAAAAAAAGACTTTAATATCACTTTAATGCATTAAAGACTGTATGTGACCTTGTACAGCAGTTCACTTGTTACCCTGCATTGCAGAATGTGCCATAAAACCCCCGACTTTGTATCTGGAAGAAGATTTTGGCTCAGACTCTCACTATGAAGTGCTGTTTCATTTCCTGTTTTTTCTATAATGTGAGATAAGATGTCCAGCAGGGATAGTGAGACCCCCTCATCATGTCCCTGGCGGGTGGCGGGAGCTGAGATCTCTGCTGCACAAACCTTAGCTTGAGGCTGGTGCATAATTCAGCAGATATTTCAATTTAATTCAGACCTCAGCGAACGAACGGAGACAAATTGCTACTAAAGATTGTACTGGAAATATCCAGAGCAGAAGGAGCTCTAATACACAAGAGATGTCTGTGGATGTGTCTGGGGACAACACAGCCCATTATTATTGTGGCAGAAGATAAATTGATATAAAAAGGTGTTTACATGATGAGAAGTCTGACGTCAATATAAAAGCTGACTACATTTTGTAAGTACTCTTCCCCAACCAATTAGGGATGGAAAGGAGTTGAACCCATTAGAAAAACTTTGTAATATACAAACAACGTTTAAAACATGGGATATCCCAAGTATATGGATTTCTGGCAGATCTAGAGGGACGAGGGCCACTACCCTTTACCCGCTGCAAAGGGATTAATACAAAAAAAATGGGTGGGGAGGAGGAAAGAGAACAGGAAGGGAAGCTGTGGTGTTTGATGGATGTGGATTTTATTTCTCTTGCTTTTTTTTTTTTTTTTCCTTTTGTCCTTTTTGTTTGTATGTTTTTATGTATATGGAAAACTAAAGATTAAATAAAATGTGAGGTGTGTGTGTGTGTGTGTATGTATGTATGGAGATATATATATATATATATATATATATATATATATATATATATATATATATATATATATATATATATATATATATATATATATATATATACATAACACACACACACATATATACACACTGGGGACGGAAAGTATTCAGACCCCTTTAAATTTTTCACTCTTTGTTATATTGCAGCCATTTGCTAAAATCATTTCAGTTCATTTTTTTTTCCCTCATTATTGTACACACAGCACCCCATATTGACAGAAAAACACAGAATTGTTGACCTTTTTGCAGATTTATTAAAAAAGAAAAACAGAAATATCACATGGTCCTAAGTATTCAGACCCTTTGCTCAGTATTTAGTAGAAGCCCCTTTTGATCTAATACAGCCATGAGTCTTTTTGGGAAAGATGCAACAAGTTTTTCACACCTGGATTTGGGGATCCTCTGCCATTCCTCCTTGCAGATCCTCTCCAGTTCTGTCAGGTTGGATGGTAAACGTTGGTGTACAGCCATTTTTAGGTCTCTCCAGAGATGTTCAATTGGGTTTAAGTCAGGGCTCTGGCTGGGCCATTCAAGAACAGTCACAGAGTTGTTGTGAAGCCACTCCTTCGTTATTTTAGCTGTGTGCTTGGGGTCATTGTCTTGTTGGAAGGTAAACCTTCGGCCCAGTCTGAGGTCCTGAGCACACTGGAGAATGTTTTCATCTAGGATATCCCTGTACTTGGCCGCATTCATCTTTCTTTCGATTGCAACCAGTCGTCCTGTCCCTGCAGCTGAAAAACACCCCCACAGCATGATGCTGCCACCACCATGCTTCACTGTTGGGACTGTATTGGACAGGTGATGAGCAGTGCCTGGTTTTCTCCACACATACCGCTTAGAATTAAGGCCAAAAAGTTCTATCTTGGTCTCATCAGACCAGAGAATCTTATTTCTCACCATCTTGGAGTCCTTCAGGTGTTTTTTAGCAAACTCTGTGCTGGCTTTTATGTGTCTTGCACTGAGGAGAGGCTTCCGTCGGGCCACTCTGCCATAAAGCCCCGACTGGTGGAGGGCTGCAGTGATGGTTGACTTTCTACATCTTTCTCCCATCTCCCGACTGCATCTCTGGAGCTCAGCCACAGTGATCTTTGGGTTCTTCTTTACCTCTCTCACCAAGGCTCTTCTTCTCCCCCGATAGCTCAGTTTTCAGTTTTTCTGTCAATATGGGGTGCTGTGTGTACATTAATGAGGAACAAAAAATGAACTTAAATGATTTTAGCAAATGGCTGCAATATAACAAAGAGTGAAAAATTTAAGGGGGTCTGAATACTTTCCGTCCCCACTGTATATACACACACCTAACTGGTGATAGACAGGAGAGGATGAGAGGTACCTGCAGATCCCACTGATGGCCCCCAGGAGCCCTGAACCCAAGATGAAATGTCAACATTCTGCTCAAAAAATGAAACGACCAACCCCCCCCCGCAAATAATGGAAACCTTCCTGTTGGTTAGAGAATCTCAGAGCCCTGCGTTGAGGGATGTGTTCTGTATGGAAGGACTCCTTTTGGCATTCATGAAGCATTTCATCTGAAAAAATTGAGTTGCCGATGTTCCCTGCTTCAATTTTCTAACCTGCACTTGAAACATAAAGAGAGTCTGAGAATCAGTGTAACATTTGATCAGTCATACTTTCTGTTAATGTTTAATACCCTGGTGCCCAATCTGTGGCCCAGGGGCCACATGTGGTCCTTAAGCACTTTTTGTGCATCCCACCCAGTCCCTGTAGATACTAATCTCTTGTATCATGTCTGCAGTCTCTGACCATCTCTTGTATCATGTCTGCAGTCTCTGACCATCTCTTGTATCATGTCTGCAGTCTCTGACCATCTCTTGTATAATGTCTACAGTCTCTGACCATCTCTTGTATCATGTCTGCAGTCTCTGAACATCTCTTGTACCATGTTTGCAGTCTCTAACCATCTCCTGTATCATGTCTGCAGTCTCTGACCATCTCTTGTATCATGTCTGCAGTCTCTGACCATCTCTTGTATCATGTCTGCAGTCTCTGACCATCTCTTGTATCATGTCTGCAGTCTCTGACCATCTCTTGTATCATGTCTGCAGTCTCTGACCATCTCCTCTATCTTTTTGGGATCTACCTGGGGGGATGGTGTCTGGGGTATCTTTATCTGCTGATTAATAAACTTTCTGGAATACACATATTGCTATTGTGGTGAAGGATCTGGGCCTGCTGTTGCATCCCCTATATGGATAGCAGGACTGAACTCCAGACCAGAACTAATTTGGATTCTTGCATGAATATGTTGCTCTCTATCTTTGAAGTTCTTTGCTTTTGTTGTAAAAAAGTGGATTTGAGAATTTTTACTCAAACTGTAAATGGTTAGATATCAATTGTGTGTAAGTGTGTGTAAAAAATATATAATTTTACAGTATCTATCTCTAGAAGAGCGGTAACAAAGTTTTTTTATTATAATTTTTTTCCTTTCCCTGAATTAGAGGAAACACAAAAGTAGAAGAAGCCTGTGACATGTATGCCAGAGCTGCGAACATGTTTAAGATGGCAAAGAACTGGCCCGGTAAGTACCAGATTGTTTGGCTTCCATTCTTTGCATATTGACACGTTGACAGTATTAGCCAGAAGCAAGTTTTATTTAGTCATTTACATATTGAAAATTGATAAGGGCATATAAGCATTGTGGTAACAGCTGTTAAAGAGGTATTTAAGCGTAATTCCACCCAAAAATGGTATCATGTCCCCACTTCGGGAGACCGGGCCACGGCAAATTATGTCACAGCTTGGCTCCCTCCTCCTTCCCCCGCCATCGGGCCAGTAGGAGAGCGCAGCGATACCTCTCGTATGCGCAGTAGGGACCCAGCGTGAAGCCGTAATGCTTTACTACCGGGTTCCCATACCCTTACCCTGGAACCATCAGCTGCGGTCCCGACATCGCTGAACTCCAGGACAGGCAAGTGTCTTATTAAGTCTGCAGCTTCAGTATGTGTAGCTGCTGGCTTTTAATTTTTGCAGCGATGGGCGGACCTCCACTTTAAACCCCTTAACCAAAAATGTAATATGTTGCAGCTTACCAATCATTAGATGTGATAGGTGCATTAGTTTTCTTTTTAAGGTTTTTTTTTTTTTCTGGTGATCTGCCCAGTAACACACCTCCTGTGTTAGAGCGCCCCCCACTCTGGATGAAATGAAGGAGAAAAGGGGGCACCTTGTGGACAGCCATGCTGTCAGTATGTGGGGGGGGGGGGGCTTGGGGTGTTAGATGGACTAGCAGATTTAGATGCGCTAACAAATTGAAACCAAACTCCAGGTAGCACTTTATAAGCAGTTACAGCAATCCGTATTTTCCTTTTTAGGACAATCCGTATTTTCCTTTTTAGGATAAAGTTTTTACATAACAGCTGATCATTGTAAGATCCCCTGTCAGTATTAAAGTGGTTGTAAACCCATATAAAAAAACAAAACAAAAAAAATCTGCAAGACAAAGGCATAATGAGCTAGTATGCATCGCATACTAGCTCATTATGAAATACTTTCCTTGGATCGAAGCTGTTGCAGCGGTCCCGGCACACCGCTGTGACCAGCGCCATGTCTCCCAAAGTTATTTCTGGGTTTGCGGGCTCCGGCGCTGTGATTGGCCGGAGCCACGATGACGGTCACGGCACAGGCCCTTTTAGAAACGGCACAATCTAGCTGTTTCTTCAGTGGGCATGCGCCGATGACGTCGGCGCAAGCGTATATATGGTAAATATCTTCTAAACCGTGTAGGTCAGTCAGTCGCCTTCCTTCCACCGCTTACGCAGCATCATAAAGTGGAAACAAAGTAGTGGAATACAGATGTGTTTAGCATGAACCCGATATCTTACAAAGCTTGGTAGCTAGTAGGTGGTGTACAGGGATAGATCTAGAGTGAGAGAGATATTATACATGTGTGCACACACACTGTAACAATAGAAAAATTGGCAGCTGTGTTTTGTTTTGTTTTTTTATTTTTTTTTTTATTAGATACTTCTATAGCTCTGTCAATTTACACAGCGCTTTACATATATCTTGTACATTCACATCAGTCCCTGCCCTCAAGGAGCTTACAATCTAAGGTCCCCAACTCACATTCATGCATACACATACTAGGACAAATTTGGACAGGAGCCAATTAACCCCCAGCATTACTTTGGCGTGTGGGAGGAAACCAGGGTTCATTTTATCAATGAATACAAAGCTTCCCCTGATTGGCTGAGTCAGAGGTTGTGACATCATCAGCCCACCTCTCTGACTCAGCCATTTAGAGGAAGCTTTGTATTTATTGATAGATCGCTTGCTGAGCAGCTGACAGCTGAGCGCCGTTGCTGTAGACCAGGGGGAGGCATCTACATTTCCCACGAGGCATTACAAGGCTGGCAGTTACAATTACTTCCAGAGGCATGATGGGACTTGTAGTTCTGCAACAGCTGGAGGGCCCCAGGTTGCCTACCCCTGCTGTAGACTGATCTGTGTTCCGGGTATGAGACAGGAAGTCTCGACTCGCACCCAGGACACGGTGCGGTATGCTGTGTGTAGCCACAGCTACATACAGTCAGTGTTTAATTTTGTAGACTAAAATTTTTTCGTCTACTAAATGCTATTTTAGTTCACTAAAATATGACTAAAACTAAAATGGCATTTTTAGTCAAAAGACTATAACTAAAACTAAATTGAATTTATATCACAACGGCTAAATCTGTGTCTGTAGTGCACTTTTAAACCTTAAATGGGTTGTAAACCCTCATGTTTTTTCACCTTGATGCATTAAGGTGAAAAAACTTCTGGCAGTAACCGCCCCCCTGGTTTACTTACCTGAGCCCCGTAATTTCCACGCCGGAGACGTGCTGTCCCTCTCTGCACGGGGTCCCAACTCTTGATTGGATAAGTTAATAACAGGGCAGTCATTGGCTCCCGCTGCTGTCAATCAAATCCAATGACGCAGGTGCCAGGGGCGGGGCCGAGTCCAGCATTTGTGTCTATGGACGCAAATGCTGGACTCGAGAGCGCGCCCACAAGGTAACCCCTCGGGAGAGCTCTTCTCCTAGGGGGGTTATCTGAAGTGAGGAGGAGCTGCAAGAGCCGCCGGGGGACCCCAGAGGTCGATGATGGGGGCCACTCTGTGCAAAATGAGCTGCACAGTGGAGATAAGTATGCCATGTTTGTTTATTTTATTTCCACTCCCCCAACCCTCCTCCTCCCAGATCCCCTAAATACATACCTGAGCCAGATCGCGATCCAGCATTGTGCACACGAGCAGTGGCTCTCTCATCTCTCCCTCCTCGTTGGCTCAGACACCGCAGCGCGAGCCATTGACTCCTGCTGCTGTCAATCACAGCCAGTGAGGAGGGCAGTGGCGGCTGGTGCTCAAGATTTTTGGGGGGGCGCAAACAAACTGAAAAAATGTTTAAAAAAAAAAAAACAATTGCAGCCACTGTGCCCATTAAACGCTGCCAGTGTGCCCAACTGCCCATCATATGCTGCCAGTGTGCCCATTAAATGCTGCCAGTGTGCTCGCCGTCTGCCCGGCACTTGCCCTGTGTCTGTGGGGCAGTGGATGACGGCGACCAGCGGTGTCCTTTATGCGTCTCCTGCCTCATCTCCCGTCCTCTCCTCCTGATAGGCATCCAATAGCGGTGCCTGTCGTTTCAGCCAATCAGGTGACAGGTAACAGACCCGAGCCCCTGATTGGCGGAGAGGCGGTTCAGTGTTAGGAAAGGGAATAGTCATTCGCTTTCCTAAAACAGCTGAGTGGACTGCAAGCACCAAGCATGGCGCTCGCAGTTCACCTATTTTGTAGCCTATTAGAGCCTTACTTACCAGCTCTGCTCGGGCCGTGCGTTCCACGGAGCTTCTGACGTCACTTCCGGTTTACCACTGGCACAGGGAAACCGGAAGTGACGTCTTAACTCGGAGAACAAAGCACCTCCGAGTTGAGTGATACTACGGGTGGGCGTAAGTTGTCCGGCGCGATGGACTGCGCCACAAGCCAACTCAAAAGCCTGCAAATGAAGCGCCTCGTCTGCACTCTCGTGATTTCATTGACGTGGCGCTTCCCATACACTGTCCGGCGCCCCAACATGCACTTAAAGGACATTTTGTTTTTTTTTCTATTTTTTTTTTCGTGACTGCTGGAGGGGTGGGGGGCGGTGCCTGTAGGCCCTCTATGGACGGGCCGCCGCTGGAGGAGGGAGTAAGGGGCAGGGCCGAGCTGTGCTCTTGTGTGTCAATGGACACAGAGCGGGGCTTGGGAGGAGGGGTAGGGGGTGGGATGCCAGGAGCGCTGACAGAGATCTGAGAAAAGGATTGAGGCTGCTGTGTCCAAAACCATAAAACCATTACACAGAACAGGTAAGTATAACATTCAAGCATTTACAATCACTTTAATAAGATTTAGAGAATTTGACGAAGTGTGGCAGGTAGTCTAGTAACTTTTACTACTAGCATAACTCTATAATTATTTCATGGCTCCACCCATAGCTGTAATATAGTTGATAGCTATTGATTTTAATGCCTTTATCTCTGTATCCTATTTATTTATTTTTGTGATCTGTTTTGCAGCTGCAGGAAATGCGTTTTGTCAGGCAGCCAAGCTACACATGCAGCTGCAGAGCAAACACGATGCAGCTACTAGTTTTGTAGATGCTGGAAATGCCTACAAGAAGGCTGATCCACAAGGTAAGTTTTATGCTGTATGTGGTGTCCGCCATCTTTGCCACACCTTGGCTTTTTACACACATGAATCATCCCATTGCATTATCGCTGTGACACTTTTGGAGCCGTGCTCATAGATTGAATGGGCCGGTTACCTTAAACTGACTGCATGGATCACCGCATGTGTAGCCCACGTCTTTGTGCCCTTTTATCTCCTCACTTGTATTACATTCTCTACTGCATCATAATCATAAATGTCATAAATGAAACTCTCTTATTTTTACATTCTGTATGGTTAAGATGCTTTTCATTGTCTTTCCCAAATTGCTAACCCCAGAGGCCATCAACTGCTTAAATGCAGCCATCGATATTTACACTGATATGGTAAGAAGCGATTACTCACTAGTAAGCTGATTTGTTCCTATACATCCCATACATACATATGGGACATACCTGTGACTTGATTAGCACGTCTGCCATAAGAGAAATATAGGGGTTAACATTGCTGGTCCTCCTGAAATAGTTACTGGCTGTTATGCTGATCCTCTGGCTTCAAAACAGAGTCTGTGATAGAAAAAAAAAAAGTATGTGGATCTGGAAGGTCAAAGTAGTCAGGTGTCCTCTTCTACTTTTGTTCAGGGTCACAGACTCGGCATTAGAACAAAGCAGCTAGCATTTTACAAATGAAGAGATCAGTGATGGAAACCTTCTCTCATCACTGATTCCCTTTAGGAACATTTTGTATATGCTTATGGGACAGCAGGAGTAGAGCTCACAGATCAGCTTTAAAGTGATACTAAAGTCTTTTTTATTTTCAAAGAAAAAAAAAACGTGTTATACTTACCTGCTCTGTGTAATGGTTTTGCACAGAGCAGCCCGGATCCTCCTCTCGGGTCTCTCGCCAGCTCTCTTGGCCCCTCCCTCCTGTTGAGTGCCCCCACAGCAAGCAGCTTGCTATGGGGGTACTCGAGCCGCAGCTCTGTGTGTACATTCAGACACGGAGCCGCGTCTCGGCCCCGCCCCCCCTCTCTTCTGATTGGCTCTCACTGCTGTCAAAGTCAGTTAGCCAATGGCACCGCTGCTGTGTCTCAGCCAATCAGAAGGGAGAGTCCCGGACTGCTGAGGCACTTGTGCAACATCGCTGGATCCAGATAGGGGTTAAAGAGAAGGTCCAGCCTGGGTGAAAAAAAATTAAGTCAGCAGCTACAAATACTGCAGCTGCTGACTTTTAATATTAGGACACTTGCCTGTCCCAGGGTCCAGCGGTGTCGGCACCCCAGCCGATCTTCGGATCGACTCCCGGGTGCTGCCGCCGCCATTCCTGGTAAGGGAACCCCACACTGAAGCCTTTAGTCTTCACAGTGGGTTCCCTATTGTGCATGTGTGAAGCGCTGCTCTTTCTAATTGGCCTGGTGGCAGGGGAAGGAGGAGAGGGGGCCGTACTTCCAGGAGATTGGACCACGACCCGTCTCCGGAAGTGTCAAACAGGTCCCCCGTCCCCTTCCCTCCTGAAAGATGCGAAAGTTTAACTTTTGGGTGGAACTCCCCTTTAAGGTGAGTATTAAGGCTGCTGAAGGGGGCAGCTGCATTAAGATAAAATATCTTCTGCCTTTTAGAATCACTTTAACCACTTACCCTCCGGAAGGTTTTACCCCCTTCATGACCAGGCTGTTTTTTATGATACAGCACTGCGTTACTTTAACTGACAATTGCGCGGTCGTGCAACACGGTAACCAAATAACATTTATGTCCTTTTTTTTTCCCCCACAAATAGCGCTTTCTTTTGATGATATTTGAGCACCACTGTGGTTTTTTTTTTTTTTTTTTATTGCGCTATAATTAAAAAAAAAAAAAAAAAAAAAAAAGACAATTTTAAAGAGAATGATTTTTTCTTACTTTCTGCTATGAAACCCATCCAATAAAAAATAAAAAAAAAATAAAAATCAAACTTCTTAATAAATTTAGGCCAATTTGTATTCTGCTACATGGTTTTTGGTAAAAAAAAATCCCATTAAGTGTATATTGATTGGTTTGTGCAAATATTGTAGCGTCTACAAACTGGGATTTTATTATTCATTTTTTAACTAGTAATGGCAGCGATCAGCGACTTATTGCGGCGGACATTCCGACACTGACACTTTTTGGGAACCAGTGACACTAATAGAGTGATCAGTGCTAAAAATATGCACGGTCACTGTACTAATGACACTGGCTGGGAAGGGGTTAAACATCTAGGGCGATCAAAGGGTTAAATGTGTGCCTGACCAGTGTTTTAGTGTACTGTATGTGCAGCTTTTACTAAGGCAAGTAATGAATTTTATTCCCCGCGTTGCGGGTAAAGAAGACCTATCATTTCACCCCCGCTGACAGGACAGGGCTCTGCTTTGTTTACATAGGCAGGGCTCTGTCCTTAGTACATTCCAGACGTTCGGCTGGGGCAGTAATCCACTGGCCAACACCCGCTGATCGACATCTTCTAGAGTTGAATCACAGCATGGCTGGTCGGCGGCACGCGCCCCCTACCTGGAAGTTCCGGATCACGTGCTAGGCACATAATATAGGCGCAGCAGAGCCGCTTGCTGCCGTATATCTGTTATATGGTCGGCAAGCGGTTAAAGTGTACGTCTGAGCAAAATAAAAAAAAAAAAAGATATATGCAGTACATCTCTGCAATGCATGAACATTTTTCTGTGTTTTGTCTATTTAAAAACAATTCAAGTACAGAAAAATGCCTGATCTGCCAACAATCCAGCGAACTCCTAACATCCTGTTTGGGCTGACAATACAGTGTCTCAAAATTCCCAAGCAACAATGTCAGGCTGTCCAGTTCTCCTGCAGGACTACAGGACCCCCCTCATCTCCATAGCCTGAGGAGAAGATGTTCTGTAGTGCAGCAGAAGAGAACGGGGAAATCTCAGTGCAGCAAAGGCACTGTGCTTCCAGCTCAAACCGAAACTTGGGTGGTACACTGGATTTCCTGCAGGATCATCAGGTGTTTTTTGTACTTACAGCATTTTCTAGGGAAAAACATGGGGATTGTGCACTATTGCAGAGATGTACTGCATGCTTTTTTTTATTTTGCCCAGGCATACACTTTAGCATGTAAAATCACATTTTTAAATCTCCTACCATCTTTTTACAGAAACTTTTTGGTCAAAAAATTACTGCCTATGTGTTATATCTTCTGTCGTTTTTGTTTTTGTTTTTGTTTTTTTAGCTGTGTGTGTTCTTTTAGGTTGGTGACATAAACCGGTTTTCTTTTACAGGGAAGGTTTACGATTGCTGCTAAGCATCACATTACAATTGCGGAAATTTATGAGAGCGAACTTGTTGATATTGAAAAGGTAACATTATACATTTTTTATTTCATCTAGTTAACCTGTTTAAAGGTTAAGTGCGTCTTTCTGAACATATTACACCCGTATTTAGGGTGTAACGTGTTCAGCATTCACCCCCTGATTCCCCTCCCTCCCTGTGACAATGGACGGGGAATCCTCTCCCTGCACCTGCTATCACAATTTGAACCCAGTGCAGCTGTGCTGGGCTCCGCCCACTCGGCTATGTCATTTATTCAGTTTCCTGTGAATGAACAGACTACAAGTACCATCAACCATTATGGCTGAGAACTTTGTAGTTTTCAATGAGCTGTGAGGGCACTGGTGTTATTGATCTTCTTTCTCTCAAGTAGCTGTCTGCCTGTATCAAAGGTATGGGCAGACAGCTATCCTGTGAGTCTGCAGGAGCCTGGAATTGCACCTACGATCTCCTGATTTGCAGGTGCAATGCTCTCCAGGCTCTTTTTAGGAAAAAATAATAAATGCACATTTTTTTTTTTTTTTTTTTTTAAATCTGCAAAATAATTTGCATCTATTTTTTTTTTTTTTTTTTTTTTCAAAAGGTGAACTTTAACCTTTAAAGAGGATATATTGCATCTTATAATGCATTTTGCATTTTTTTTTTTTTTTTTTTAATTAAGGCTCAAAAGTAAAATAAAATGTTTGTTTGGATAAATCAAAAATATTACATGTGAATATTTTGTACCGTGTTAAATTTGTAAAATAAAAATCAGTAATATTCTAATGTAATTTTTTTTTTAAATTTAAACCTAATTTATTTTCCGAGTTGTATTCTTGACTGTCGTGATTAGTGAACTTTTGATTTTTTCAGGCCATTGCACACTATGAGCAGTCAGCAGATTACTATAAGGGAGAAGAATCAAATAGGTAGGGTAATATATTTATATTTAAAGTTTTTAGATATGATGGGGCAAGAAGTGATTTTTTTTTTTTTTTTTTTTTTTGGCTTTTATTTGTAGCTCTGCCAATAAGTGTCTGCTGAAGGTGGCTACATATGCTGCTCAACTGGAACAATACCAAAAGGCAGTAGAAATCTATGAACAGGTAAAGAGTCCCTTTCTTATTCTGACATTTGTCTTTATAGCTTAGTGAAAATGATATTATTCTGTGATGGGATTGAAACACATCGACTACAATACAAATTTCAGCCTTTTGAACCCGATAGTATTGAAAAAGTTTAAGTGAACCAATGAGGACAGATACATAGCGGATTATGTTAATAGCTTGCCTCAAAGTGACACCACTAGTGCACTCAGAATCTGGTGCACCTCCTGCATGGTAGCCAATCAGCTTCTAACGTCAGCTTGTTCAGTTAAAAGGGTTGTAAACCCTTGTTGTGTGTTTTTTTTTTTTTTTTTTTTTTTTTTTTTTTTTTTTTTTTTTTCAAATAACATGTCATACTTACCTCCACTGTGCAGTTCGTTTTGCACAGAGTGGCCCCGAACCTCGTCTTCTGGGGTCCCGCGGCACTGGTGGCTCCTCCCCCGCATCGAGTGTCCACGTTGGAGAAGCGCTGTCCTCGGACACCCGTGTGGGTGCGCTCCTGAGTCCAGTATCTGTGTCCATTCACACAGAATGAAGGAGAATGCATTAAGGTGAAAAACCATGAGGGTTTACAACCCCTTTAAGCTTTGGCAATAAAACCTGGAAGCTGATTGGTTTGTATGCAGAGTTGCACCAGATTTTGCACACTCCAGCTTTAGTAAATAACCCCCATGGTCACCTTGTCCATGCAGGGCAAAGTGATAATCTCCTGCAAAAGCCCCTCCCTGACACGTTCTACTTTTTGCTGCTCTCCTTTTTGCTTCTTTCTCTGTTGCAGCCCGTCGACCGTACCCGGGTCTTTTGGGTATGAGGGCGCTGTGACAGTTCTCAGGCCTAGCAGCTGATCACTAGACCCCCAGCACTCTCACATGACAGAGTTAGTGACATCTCCCTTCCCATGGTTGCCGACACTCAGGGCTGTCTTAATGCATGGGCAACCCTGGGCAGTGCCCAGGGGCCCCAGAGGTGCACATGGGCCCCATAATAATCTTGCATTACACATCATAAATGTCCCAGATTTGCTGGGACAGTCACACTTTTTACTAAACTGTCCTGTGAAGGCTGTGTCTCAGGATCTGGTTTGTGGGTACAGCAGCAGCCTGTCACAGGACTAAATCTACCATCTGAAAATGACACCCCCCCCCCCACCACCACACACCTCTGTGCTGTTTTCGGGGCTCTTCCAGCTTTTTGCAGAGGTTAAGAGCGAGCCCCTGAGGCAGTGCATCTTACTGCTGCTGCTTTTTTTTTTTTCTTGAGAGTGGGTGCATAAATTGGAGCAGGTTGGTAGGAGCCCCAGTGCATTACTTTGCCCAGGGGCCAACGATGCTTTAAAGGCGGTCCTGCCAACAATATTTCTGGACTGCTGTGACAAAGGAAGAAGGTGCAGGTAAGGTGCGTATATGAAGTCGGGGGAGGGGGGTCCAATGTAGAAACGCTGTCATGTTGCCCTGCTATTGTAGAGCGACAGCCTTTTAACTGCTTGAGTCTCAGGGCCGTTTTAAAAATGTTGCTGGGAACGTTTTTTTTTTTTTTTAAACACACTCCCGGCTGCTATACCATCCAGGAATGTGTACATTTGTAAATCCAACTGTCGGCTTTCACGTGGAAGTGATACTGTTGCAACTGCTACAATGAAGTCTAATTGAATGTTGGCTTGCTCTTAGGCTGGCCTTCGATGGATCAAAATTTGGCCACTTCAGCAGGGATGATCCATGTGTAGCCATTCCTGTTCAACAGAAGTTGATTTCAGAAATCTTGGTGAATAGCAGCCTCAGCTTCTAATGGGTGTATTTTTTATTTATTTTTTTGTATTTAATTACTTTACCCAAAAATTGTACAGCACAACATAGGCAAGAGTAAGCATAAACGGGTACAAAGGTAACCAGATTTCAGTTTTGGTGGGTAGACATTTAGAATCTGTGTAGCAATAATAAAGTACATACAAAAATTTAAACAAGCTTCAAATCGGTAAACAGCCAACAAGACACAGATATCCCTGCTGGAGGCGACGGAGAATTCCTCCAACAAATGCATACAAACATGGAAACAAAGGCAACCAGAAAGTGAGTAAAAAATACCGGGGGTCACTCAAAGCACCCCAATGATGGGTGTATTCTGACAGCGGAGAATCCTGCTTTCAGAATACAATGTGTCGGGGGAGGGGGTTAATTCCCTCCATCCACCAACTTTTATGGCCAGCTTTACTGTATTGCAGTTAAGCTGCTTCAAAATAAGACTCTGGTTCCGTTAATTCACTAGTGTGCTGTAGCCTTTGCTAAAATTCCATCTGCCTGCAGCATGCTGGAGATCTAGACCTTTGCTCAACAATAGCGCACAGCTGTCCACACCTCCAGTCCTCCAACATGCCCCCCCCCCCCCCCCCCCTGCATGACGCTCGTATTAACATCGCTGCACAGGAAGCGTGAGCAGGGTGCAAATATCTTTCCTTCTGCAAGCAGAGGGAATGTGAAATACTTTAATCTTAAGGGAGCTTTTTTCATTGTGTTGGACTGAATTAAGTTTTACAGTACCTTGAAAAAGTATTCATACCCCTTAATTTTCTACATTTTGTCATGTTACAACCAAAAACGTCAATGGATTTTATTGGGATTTTATGTGATAGACCAACACAAAGTGGCACATAATTGTGAAGTGGAAGGAAAATAATAAATGATTTTCAACATTTTTTACAAATATGCGAGAAGTGTGGCGTGCATTTGTTTTCAGCCCCCCTGAGTCAATACTTTGTAGAACCGCCTTTCACTACAATTAATGCTGCAAGTCTTTTTGGGGATGTCTCTACCAGCTTTGCACATCTAGAGAGGGACATTTTTGCCCATTCTTCTTTGCAAAATAGCTCAAGCTCTGTCAGATTGGATGGAGAGTGTCTGTGAACAGCAATTTTCAAGTCTTGCCACAGATTCTCAATTGGATTTAGGTCTGGACTTTGACTGGACTATTCTAAAACATGAATATGGTTTGATCTAAACCATTCCATTGTAGCTCTGGTTGTATGTTTCGGGTCATTGTTCTGCTGGAAGGTGAACCTCCATCCCAGTCTCAAGTCTTTTGCAGACTCTAACAGGTTTTCTTCTAAGATTGCCCTGTATTTGGCTCCATCCATCTTCCCATCAACTCTGACTGACCAGCTTCCCTGTCCCTGGGGAAGAAAAGCATCCCCACAATATGATGCTGCCACCACCATGTTTCACAGTGGGGATGGTGTGTTCAGGGTGATGTGCAGTGTTAGTTTTCCGCCACACATAGCGTTTTGCTTTTCAGCCAAAAAGTTAAATTTTGGTTTCATCTGACCAGAGCACCTTCTTCCACATGTTTGCTGTGTCCCCCAAATGGCTTCTCACAAACTGCAAACAGGACTTCTTATGACTTTCTTTTAACAATATCTTTCTTCTTGTCACTCTTCCATAAAGGTCAGATTTGTGGAGAACACGACTAATAGTTGTCCTGTGGACAGTTTCTCCCTCCTGAGCTGTGGATCTCTGCAGCTCCTCCAGAGTTACCATGGACCTCTTGGCTGCTTCTCTGATGAATGCTCTCCTTGCCCGGCCTGTCAGTTTAGGTGGACGGCCATGTCTTGGAGGGTTTGCAGTTGTGCCATACTCTTTCCGTTTTCAGATGATGGATTGAACAGTGCTCCGTGAGATGTTCAAAGCTTGGGATATTTTTTTATAACCTAACCCTGCTTTAAACTTCTCCACAACTTTATCCCTGACCTGTCTAGTGTGTTCCTTGGCCCTCATGATGCTGTTTGTTCGCTATGGTTCTCTATCAAACCTCTGAGGGCTTCACAGAACAGCTGTATTTATACTGAGATTGAGTTACACACAGGTGGACTCTATTTACTAATTAGGTGACTTCTGAAGGCAATTGGCTCCAGTAGATTTTAGTTAGGGGGATCAGAGTAAAGGGGGCTGAATATAAATACACACCACACTTTTCACATATTTGTTTAAAACATTTTTGAAAACCATTTATAATTTTCCTTCCACTTCACAATTATGTGCCACTTTGTGTTGGTCTATCACCTAAAATCCCAATAAAATACATTTAGGTTTCTGGTTGTAACATGACAAACTGTGGAAAATTTCAAGGGGTATGAATACTTTTTCAAGGCACTGTATTCTCACAGTATTTCAATATAATTTTTTAATGTTTAGAACTTCCAAAACACTTTCGATTCTTGTGATAAAAAATAAAAGGCCAGAAGAGTACACGGATTCTAAAACATTGGAAATATTGAGATAATGGAAATAAGCTGAGATATTAGAAAATAAAGATATAAAATATAGAACAGGCTTTTAAATGAAAAGATGGGTCAATGTGTTCATAACTGGAAGGACTTCCTAATCTGTCTTTATTTCTGCATGTGGGTGGTCTTTTCATAAATCCACAATCTAATCTCTTCTAGGTTGGTACCAGCACAATGGATAATCCTCTGCTGAAGTATAGCGCAAAAGAATATTTCTTCAAAGCTGCTCTCTGCCACTTCATTGTGGATGAACTGAACGCCAAGGTAAAGTGTGTTGTATATTCTGTGTATAATCTAAGCTATTGCAGAGGTCATTGTCTGTAAAACGACTTCCAGATCTGTTTTGGCCTGCCGTTTTTTATTTCCCCTCATTTTATTAAATTTGTATATAGACCCAAAGGCTTCTTTTACACTGGTGGTATGCTTGTGACCCTCTGAAAAGCAATCTGCAGTGGAGCGCTTTTCAGAGGGTGATATAGCAGTTTTAGTCAGTCCCTGGCTTCTTGTATATCTTGGGTACTCCCAACAATGAGGTCTCCCTGTTCTTGTGGGAATAAGCCAGGCAGCCATCGCAGGAGTGCAACAATGTAGGCGGAAAATGTCTGCAAGCAACCTGCAGGAGATCGGCAGTTCTGAGATGCAACAATGGAGAAAATAACTGAAAATAGTATTTTCTAAGCCCTTATTCACATTGACTGTGACCCTTGAAATTGTGTGACTTCATCTGAAATCGCATGATTTCAAAGCCAGTAAGCGTATATTGATTGGTTTGTGCAAAAGTTATAGCGTCTACAAAATAGGGGATAGATTTATAGCATTTTTATTATTATTTTTTTTACTAGTAATGGCGGTGATCGGCAATTTTTTTTTTTTTTTTGTAATCGGGACTGCGACTTTATGGCGGACACATCGGACACTTTTGACACATTTTTGGGACCATTGGCATTTATACAGCGATCAGTGCTATAAAAATGCACTGATTACTGTAAAAATGTCACTGGCAGGGAAGGGGTTAAACACTAGGGGGTGATCAGGGGGTTAACTGTGTTCCCTAGGTGTGTTTCTAACTGTAGGGGGAGGGGACTGACCTAGAGGAAGTGACGGATCGTGGTCCCTAGCTATTAGGAACACACAATCTGTCACTCCTCACAGAACAGGGATGAGAGACAGAACAGGGATGTCTCTCGTGCCTGCGACCATCGGCCACGAGCATCGGCACCCCTACAGTGCAAGAGGGCACATGCGCGCGCCTGCTATCCCGATCCCATGAGCCGACGTATAGCTACGACTGTTTGCGCTGACCTGACGCAGTATAATGACAGCGGCTGGTTGGCAAGCGGTTAAATGCCATCAACTTGGGGTTTACATCTACTTAAATAGTTTAAAATGGGGGGCTAAACTATCTCGAAATTGCTTTCGAAAGGCCGTAGATCAGTGGTCATCAACCCTGTCCTCAGGGCCCACTAACAGGCCAGGTTTGCAAGATAACTGAAATACATCACAGGTGATATCATTTGCTGCTCAGTGATTGCAGTATTCTAGTCTGCATCTCCTCAAGGTAATACATAAAATCTGGCCTGTTAGTGGGCCCTGAGGACAGGGTTGATGACCACTGCCGTAGAGAATCCTTCTGGCCCCGGGCTTTTTCCTGAGGGGGGAATGCTTTGATTGTCAGAAGAATTTCTTCGGTAGTGGAGGGTTCATCTAAGACTTCCACCATTGACTGATCAATGCTCACTAGGGCCGTTTGGGAAATTATTTTGAGACACTTGGGTTTTGACTCGATGAGTTAGAGGAGACAGCAAGAGGGTTCGGGATACTGTCCCGGGTGAAGAAGTCCTGAAACGTTGAAGCAATCGTGTCTGAGGATTGTAACATGCTATCATAGTCTGGTTGAACAAAGACCTAGAAAAAAAATATATACAATGATCCTATACCCACAATTGATCCAGAGGAAGGCAAAAAAACCCCAACAAAGCACGATCCAATTTGCTACAGCAGGGGAAAATATTCCTTCCTGATCCCAGAGAGGCGATCGGATTTTCCCTGGATTAACTTTACCTATAAATGTCAGTACCCAATTATATTATGTACATTTAGGAAAGAATCCAGACCTTTCTTAAAAAAATCTACTGAGTTGGACAGAACCACCTCTGGAGGGAGTCTATTCCATATTTTCACAGCTCTTACCGTGAAGAAACCTTTCCATATTTGGAGATTAAATGTTTTTTCCTCCAGACTTTAAGCGTGCCCCCTTGTACTCTGTGATGATATTAAAGTGAATAACGCAACACCAAGTTCACTATATAGACCACTTATATATTTATACATGGTGATCATATCCCCCTTAATCTCCTCTTCTCAGAGAATACATTCATTTCTTCTAATCTTTCCTCAGAGCTGAGCTCCCCCATGCCTCTTATCAGTTTGGTTGCTCTTCTCTGCACTTTCTCCACTTCCCCGATATCCTTTTTGAGAACTGGTGCCCAAAACTGAACTGCATATTCCAGATGAGGTCTTACTAATGATTGTTTTGCACGTATCGATCTAGCAATAGGTCTGCTAACTTTGATACCGAGCTCATACATGGTCTGATGAATACACTCTTTATGGAGGAAATAGACCTGATCAAGCAGTTGGCGAAGGTCTTTGTGTTTCACTTCCAGCTACTTAAAAAGGAACTGCAGTCTGCTCACATAATTTGTAATAAAAACATCTTTGCCATTCTGAAGCTTCCCTCCAACCACTTTGCATATTATTTTATATATACTGTGATTCTGTACTTGCCAAATATTCTGCAGGAATCTCCTTCCACTGAGTCTGGCTGCAACCATTTTAGCTGTGGGCAGCTGAAGCTGATGCCTGTTCACTTCCTGGATTTACACAGGCACACAGAGGCACACCTCCAGCTCTGCAGCTTTCATTAGCCCTTTTATGACTCATTCCCACGAGACAGAGAGCTGTGCATGATGTCATAAGCCTAGGCCAATGACCAGACAAGAAACAGGAAGTGGGCTGTATAACGTAATTACTGGTAGAAAAAAAATGTTTTACTATCCAAAGTAAAAACAACAACAAGGGCAGAAGATTTAATAGATGGAAAGATGAAAACATGACTGAAGGTCGGCTTTAAATAGTTACACTCTTCCTATAATTTTTCTTTCCTAATTTTGTTGGAGGCCAATTCTGGTGTGACAGGCTTCCCTCTCTTTTTATAGTCGCTCGCTTATCTGACCTCATCCTGGGAACACGAGCTGCCTCCCAGTTTCAGCTCCAACATCAGCCGAACAATCTCGGATAAAAGGTGTCCATTTAGAGAAAACCTTGGGAATGACTTTTTTTTGACAGTACACCTCTGTTCACGCCTTTGAGCTGGGGTAACACACATTATCGCAGCATTTGTAAATGCACGTGCTCCACTATACACAGCAACGCATTACTGTGCATCGTAGTGAGCTGCCTTTCAGGAAAAAATATCATACACCATTTTTTGCAATGCATAGTCTGCCTTAACACAACGCACCATAGTGTGCTCTGTGTAAATGGATGTGTGAACATTCACTTTGCATGTAATATTTCGTTTACTAATTGTAATCTAGAGCACTCCAGGTGATGTTGAAACCCATAACAGAAATGGTTTGGTTCTGATAACTTTCCAGGTACCTACAAAGCGTAGTGTAAAGTTTTGTTCCCTATGACTGATGTTTTTTGTTGCAATGTGTGTCATTGCTTTGTGTTATATGTATGTATATTGATCTGTGTTTGCTGAGTCACTGGCTATGGCAAGATAGGCCAACTCACTCAGTTAGTATTGAGGGAGCCAATAGGCTGGGCAAAATTAACCACTTAAAGCGGAGTTCCACACAAAAATGGAACTTCCGCTTTTCGGAACTCCCCCCCCCTCCGGTGTCACATTTGGAACCTTTCAGGGGGGAGGGGGGTGCAGATACCTGTCTAAGACAGGTATTTGCACTCAGTTCCGGCATAGACTCCCATGGGAGTCTATGCCTCTTCCTGTCCCTCCGCGCTGTCTCCTGGGAAACGCACAGCTCCCAGGAGATAGCGGGGACCAGTTACGATGCGCAGCGCGACTCGCGCATGCGCAGTAGGGAACCGGGAAGTGAAGCCGCAACGCTTCACTTTCTGATTCCCTCACCGAGGATGGCGGTGTCAGCTGCCGAGAACTGAGCGGGTTCTCGGCGTCAGCTGCCGACATCGCTGGACTCTGGGACAGGTAAGTGGCCATTTATTAAAAGTCAGCAGCTGCAGTATTTGTAGCTGCTGGCTTTTAATAATTTTTTTTTTTTTTCTTTAGGCGGTTTAGGTGGACTCCCTCTTTAAGGACCAAGCCTCTTTCTGAGATTTGTTGTTTACAAGTTAAACATTTTTTTTTTTTGCTAGAAAATTACCTAGAACCCCCAAACATTATATATTTTTTTTCTATTACCCTAGAGAATAAAATGGCGGTTGTTGCAATACTTTCTGTCACACCGTATTTGCGCAGCAGTCTTACAAGCGCACTTTTTTTTGGGGGAAAAAATACACTTTTTAATTAAAAAATAACACAACAGCAAAGTTAGCCCAATTTTTTTTTTTTTTAACATTGTGAAGGATAATGTTACGCCAAGTCAATTGATACCCAAAATGTCACGCTTCGAAATTGCGCCCGCTCGAGGAATGACGACAAACTTTTACCCTTAATCTCCATAGGTGATGTTAAATTCTACAGGTTGCATGTTTTGAGTTAGAGGAGGTCTAGGGCTAGGATTATTGCTCTCACTCTACTGATCGCGGCCATACCTCACGTGTGGTTTGAACACCGTTTTCATATGCGGGCGCTGCTCACGTGTGTGTTTGCTTCTGCACGCAAGCTCGTTGGGACAGGGCGCGTTTAAAACCTTTTTATTTATTATCTATTTTCCTTTTTTTTTTTTTTTTTTTTTTAAAACTTCTTCTTTTAAAAAAAAAAAAATTGTGTCACTTTTATTCCTATTAAATGGAATGTAAACATCCCTTGTAATAGAAAAAAAGCATGACAGGAGCTCTTAAATATGAGATCTGGGGTCAAAAAGACCTCAGATCTCATATTTACACTAAAATGCAATAAAACAAAAAAAAATCGCCCTTTAAGAGCTATGGGCGGAAGTGACGTTTTGACGTTGCTTCTGCCCTGCAATGATATGGAGATGGGTGGGGACCATCTTCCCCTTTCTCGTCTCCATGTCAGGCTAGGGAACGGATCCAATCGCCTCCGCCGCTGCCAACGGCTCCGGTAAGCGTCGGAGGGCACCGGAGCGCGGCACCCTCTCCTGCCGCCGATAAAAGTGATCTCGCAGGGAATCCGCTGCAGAGACCACTTTTATCTTGAAGCGGACCGCCCGCTGAAGAAGAGGATACCGGGGTTATAGCAGCTAGCTACTGCTGCAACAACGATATTGCTCTTTAAAGTACCGACGTATAACGACGGTGGGCGGTCCGAAAGTGGTTGAGATGTACATTACATTTTTTTTTTAACCCCCCCCTTTTCTTTCCCCAATGGCTCTTTCTACTTCTCCTCTGTTTGGGTACGAGGGATGTTCACTCCTCTACTTCTGTCCTATTTTTCAGCTTGCTGTGGAAAAATATGAAGAAATGTTTCCTGCATTTTCAGATTCAAGGGAGTGCAAACTGTTAAAGGTTGGTGTGTCTCGTATATAGGTTGTGTTTTTGTGTCAAGAACAAAGATTGCTGTATTGGTGTAGGAGAGGTTTGCTCAGGGTTATAGGTCGGGTTACTGGGACATTTTAAATGTCTTTTTAATTTTTCTCTCTCAGAAACTCCTTGAAGCTCATGAAGAACAAAATTGTGACGCATACACTGAAGCCGTAAGTCTTCTTTTAATACTTTAAAGGCTTTTCTATTTTTTTTTTTTTTGTGTGTGTGTGTGTGTGTGTTAAAAATAAATACAGTATTTATTGAAGTATAACACGCACTTTTACCCTGAAAATCGGGTGCAAATAGCGTGTGCCTGTTATACGCCAATACTTCACATTTAGCTGCCTCGGAGGGGACAGGGAGGGGGGCGGGAGGAGCGCCGTCAGATTACATACAGTGAGAATCTCCTGTTTACTTGGCGGCCTCTGTAATAGGAAGTCCCATCTCCTGGGCCGTCATTGGACCAGTGTTCTGTTTATCATAGAAGATTCTCACTGTATGTAATTTGTCGGCGCTCGTCCCTCCCCCCTCTCTGTCCCCTCTAGGCTGCAGATGGGCATCGATCAGGCTGCATTGATGGCAATGGTGAGGCTGCAGATGGGCACTGACCCTTATTTTGCTTCAAAGTTCCTTATTTAAAATTTAAGTTTTTTTCCTGAAACTTTCCTCTTAAAATGAATGTGCGTGTTATACGCCGATAAATACGGTATATATACAGTGGGGAAATCAGTTATTTGATCGCCTGCAGATTTTGTAAGTTGGCCCACTTACAAAGAAATGAAGGGTCTATAATTTTTATCGTAGGTGTATTTTAAATAAGAGACAGAATATCAACCAAAAATCCAAAAACAAATATTATACATTTTGAGTTGCAGCTCAGTGAGTAAAATAAGTATTTGATCCCCTACCTACTAACAATAATTCTGGCTACAGTAGGTGCTTATGTGGTACACAGTTTAGTCCTGTCAATTTTAAGAAGTTGCTCCTAACGACAACTCGTTATGTGTATAAAAGACACCTGTCCACAGACTTTCTTCTATTCAAACCTCACCATCATGGGCAAGACCAAAGAGCTGTCAAAAGAAAACGGGGACAAGATTGTAGACCTGCACAAGGCTGGAATGGGCTACAAGACCAACAGCAAGAAGCTTGGTGAGGAGACAACTGTTGGAGAGATTATTTGCAAATTGGAGAAATGCAAAATAACTATCAATTGTCCTCGTTCTGGAGCTCCATGCAAGATTTCGCTTCATGGGGTGAGGATGATCATGAGAAAAGTGAGGAATCAGCCCAGAACTACACGGGAGGAGCTTGTGAATGATCTCAAGGTAGTTGGGACCACAGTCCCCAAACAAACTATTGGTAACACAATACACCACCATGAATTGAAATCCTGAAGCGCCCACAAGGTCCCCCTCCTCCAAGAAGGCACATGTATACGCCTGGCTGAAGTTTGCCAATGAACATCTAAATCAGTGGTCATCAACCCTGTCCTCAGGGCCCACTAACAGGCCAGGTTTTATGTATTACCTTGGGGAGATGCAGACTAGAATACTGCAACCACTGAGCAGCAAATAATATCACCTGTGATGTATTTCAGTTATCTTGCAAACCTGGCCTGTTAGTGGGCCCTGAGGACAGGAGTTGATGACCACTGATCTAAATGATTCAGAGAAGGATTGGGAGGAAGTGCTGTGGTCAGATGAGACCAAAATGAGCTCTTTGGCATTAACTTGACTTGCTGTGTTTTTGGAGAAAGAAAAATGCTGACTATGACCCTAAGACCACCGCTACATTCAAGTATGGAGGCGGAAACTTGATGCTATGGGGCTGTCTCTCTGCTAAAAGTACAGGCCGACTTTGCCGCATTGAGGGGCCAATGGACGGGGCCATGTATTGTAAAATCTTGGATGAGAACCTTCTTCCCTCAGCCAGAACACTGAAGATGGGTCCAGCATGCCAATGACCCAAAACATACCGCCAATGCAACAAAGGAGTGGCTCAAGAAGAAGCACATTAAGGTCATGGAGTGGCTTATCAGTCTCCAGACCTTAATCCCATAGAAAATTTATGGAGGGAGCTGAAACTTCGAGTTTCCAAGCGACAGCCAAGAAACCTTAAGGATTTAGAGAAGATCTGTAAAGAAGAGTGGACCAAAGTCCCTCTGAGATGTGTGCAAACCTGGTCACCAACTACAAGAAACGTCTTACTTCTGTGCTTGCCAACAAGGGTTTCTCCACTAAGTACGAAGTCATGTTTTGCTTGGGGATCAAATACGTATTTTACTCACTGAACTGCTACTTAAAGAGGATGTAAACCCTGATGGGTTTACTTCCTCTTTGTTTTCGTGCAAAGGTAAAGCATAATGGGCTACTATGCATCGCATAGTAGCCCATTATGTTTCACTTACCTGATACAGGAGCCTGCGATGTCACCGCTGTCCCCTCTGCTACGGAGCATCCATCTTCTTTGTGGGTAACGTGGCTCCGGCGCTGTGATTGGCCGGAGCCACGATGACGTCACTCATGCGCATGGGAGCCGGCATATCGCCGTTAGCAGCGGCATGCTCAGTGCGCCTGCGCGCCACTGTCTACGGCGCATGCGCCGTAGACAGCGGTGCCTGTCTTTTTGCAAATATCTCCTAAACCGTGTAGGTTTTAGGACATATTTCTTGGACCTACAGGTAAGCCTTAATCTAGACTTACCTGTAGGTCAAAGTGGTCTGTAAGGGTTTACAACCATTTTAAGTTATAACATTTGTATCATGTGTTTAATCTGTAATTTTAGTTAATATTCTATCTCTATCGTTTAAAATACTCTTATGATAAAAACTATAGACCCTTCATTTCTTTGTAAGTGGATAAACTTACAAAGTCTTGCAGGGGATCAAATAATTAATTATTTTCCTCACTGTAAGTGCATTAGAAACTGGTGTAAGATGATTTAACAGGCAGCATAGGTTAGGCAATGTGCAGGTCATGAATAGGTGAGCGGAAAATCCGAGCACAGGGGCACATGTCCTTGTACACACACACTCCTTTACAGGAAGGATATCAGCATGGGAACAGTTACAACAGGCAGCCGGTAAAAATACAATTGTAGGGGAGTGACAGATAAAAAGAACTGCAGTGTGTGGGAGGGAAAGCAGAGACTGCAGCATGTACACATCAGTGCTTTGTTTTTGAAATGAGGACCTACATCAGCAGTCTGAAAACAAGACTGTTTGACCTCTGCAAATATATCTGCAATATAGCCTGTCCTTTTTGTGTGCTCATCAACATGGAGTGTCGGCATCGGACAGTGTTGATCTGCATTGTGGCCTGACAGCCTTCCCACTCCTTCCCTGACCTACAGAGACTATTGTGAGTGTCCTAACTTCCCAATTTTTTGGTGATCTCCTCCAAAAACAAATATGCCTAAAGAGGAATAAGCGGTATCAATCATGAGGCACAGGGGTCTCTAATAATTCTAAATAAAGGGCCAGTTTACTGTGCTTCAGACTTTAGAGGGGTCAGGCTATGGCCAGGGAGCACTTTTAAAAAAATAAATTTTTACAAAATGTACAAGTCCTGGCCATACATTTTTTTTTTTTTTCCCATCACTTTTATTTCTGTCACAAGGAATCCCTTGTGACAGCAATAGGCATGTGATAAGTACTCTTTTATTGATCGATCTGGGGTCTATAATACCCCAAATCCCTTCACAGAAAGCATTTGAGCACACCAAGATTGGTGTGCTCAAATGATTTTCATTTTCAAAATGGGCCGTTTACGTCCAGGGAAGCCGAGCTTACATCACTTCTGGGCTCCTATATCCTAGAGGCAATCAAAGCTGTTCCCGTCTTTGTTCACCTCCTATGATCAGCCAACGGAAGCGACTGCTGGTCGATTTGGTGTCCTTGCTTGGAACGGCGAACCCAATGAAGGCGGTGGTAGGGGGGGGGGTACGTCCCCTCCCGCTGCTTGCAAAAACAAACAGGTAGCTAGTTAGCCGCTAGGATCGCTTTTACAAGAGAGCTGACCGTTGGCTTTAAAGAAAACAACAAAAAACAAAACAAAAATCCTATACCGGGATGATGGGAACATCTCAGTATAACCACTTGAAGTCTAGTGACATACGGGTACGTTGCTGGTCGGCAACTCCCACCCCTCCCCATTCTAAGCCTGTTCTATCTACTCTGTAAAAGGAAAGATGCCTATACTTACCTATTCTGAAGTCGGTCTGGTCACATGATCTCTCCAGCTCCGGCTTCAGTGTAGACGAGAGAGTAGCAACAACGGCTGGACTGTGGCATCACCCGTATGCTCACTATGGGGCATCCATTCGTCGCTGTCCCTCCTCTAGCCTGAAGCCGGTGCTGGGACCCGATCATGTGACTGGACCAGAGCGCCCTCAGAATAGGTAAGTATAGACTGCTTTGCTTTTACAGGGTAGATAGAGTCGTCTTAGAATGTAGGTGGGAGTAGATTTAAAGTGGTTGTAAACCCTTACATGTACCCAGTGAAGTGAATACACAGAGATGAAACAAATCCTCCTACATAAGTTATACCTGTTTATTTGCGGTCTTCTCTTCTCGATATCTATTTAAAATGCATAATTTATAAGCTTGCCTGAGAGTTCAGAAAAAAGGGGGCGGAGAGTTGAATTTGCACTCTGCAGAGCTCAGAGAGCTGATTGGAGGAAAGGGACACCCCACTTTATACAGCTCTCAGGAACAGAGCTGAGGCTGTCAATCAGCTGGAGGTCCCTCCCCTGTCACCATATTTCTCGATGTCAGGAAAACGTATCAGAAGTAATTCATGCAGGTAGCAGAGGAACGAAGCAGCAGACAGAAATTACACTTGGTGCTTTGGATTGAGACAAGTACACACTGTAGAGGGATATGTTTTTTGTTCATATTTCATGTATGAGGTTTACAACCGCTTTTAAGCTTAGTTGGATTTTGACTTGCCTTCCACTTTAACCACTTGATGCCCACGCTATAGCTGAAAGATGGCTACAGCGTGGGCTTAAATTGCCGGGAGGATGTACATGAATGTCCTCCCATTCTTGCGCTGCCCGTGCGCCCCCTGCGGCGCACAGGTGGTGCACTCTGTGTCCTTCTGACTCGGCTGATCACAGATCGGAGTAAAAGGCCGATCCCAGCCCCTTACCACGTGATCAGCTGCCAGCCAATGACAGCTGATCACATGATGTAAACGGAAGCCGGTAATCGGCTTTTTTTTCCCCTCACGCTGACAGTGTGAGGATAAAAAAATAATCCGATTACCGACTTGTGTAAACGGGACATCGGTCCCACACAGTGACAGCCACTGCTGCTAATCAGTGCTGCCAATCAGTGCCACTTCCCAGTGCTGCCAATCAGTGCCAACTCAGTATATATACAAAGAGCGCAGCGCTGGATTTGAATATACAGTGAAAAATATTCAAGCAATAAAATTATTTTGTTCAAATAAAAAATGTGCATATTAATCTTCAAAAAATGTCCATAAAATACAAAAATATAAGTGATTAAACGTCCGTGAGGTACATGAAACACCAATCTGGATATCTGACTTCCACCGCTGTGAGACCCGTCACCAGAAAGATTGAAGGCTTACCGGACCGCCTCTTTAAAAAGGCATGAATCAATCACCACCATGGATGCTGTCCCTCTCCTGGCTGGATCCTGCTGTGAAGCACTGTGTCCAGGTCCTGCAGTAGCAGCTCAGCCGTGGTGCTGGTTTGTGAGGCAGCCAGAGGAGAGGAGGAGAGCAGCCCACCGGAGCGCCGATCGATGTCGCACGGCGGCCAAATTGTAATTGCCGCCTCCTTCCTCTTCCTGTCACAGCGCGCTGGGATAGGACTGGGCCGCTCCAGTCCAGAAATGGCATGAGCACTAGCGCGGAGCCAACTCAGTGCCCACCAGTGCCGCCTCATCAGTGCCCAGTGCCCCTCAGTGAAGGAGATTTTTTCTTTTTTTTTTTTTTTTTTTGTTTAGCAAAAAATAAATAACCCAGCGGTGATTAAATACCACCAAAAGAACGCTCTATTTGTGTGAAAAAAAGAAGATGAAAATGTCATATGAGTACAGTGTTGCATGACTGTGTAATTGTCATTCAAAGTGTGACCGCTCTGAAAGCTTGAAAATTGGCCTGGGTAGGAAGGGGGGTATAAGCGCCCAGTAAGCAAGTGGTTAAGGCAAACTTGCTGCTGCTAGGAGAGAGAGAGTGGCTGTAAAAGTATATATATCCTTATTGCACATAAAAAAAAAAACATATTATATCTCTCCATCCCAACTTCAGGTGAAGGAATTTGATTCAATTTCTCGCTTGGATCAGTGGCTGACCACCATGTTACTTCGGATCAAGAAATCAATCCAAGGAGATGGAGACGGCGACCTTAAATGAGGTGGAGATGTGCCGCCAATACACAACCGATCCCTGTTTTATTTTTTGTTTTTCAAAATGATGTATTTTTATTTTTTTACCTAATTATATTTTTTTTTTTTTTTCTTTTTGTGCCAGTAAAGTCTGTAATACAACACGATGTGGATGGCTGCATGTCATCTCCTCCATGAATCAGTAGTACAGGGAATAAGTGACTTCCTAAATAATGCAAAGCATTTTCAGCGGGCAGTGAGCGTTCCTTTTTATGTGATGGGACACGGACTGTGTGTGAGCAGATGAAGCTCCTCTCTGGGACATCAGCTGCTGGAACACACAGCATGGGCAGTCATTTGGCAGGCTAAACCAATATTCCTGAGCATGTCTGTACGCTAGGAAGCCGCGTGTTTGTGAATTTTATATCAGGCCTTGTGAATAATAACCGTTGCATACTATAAAATTGAACCTGCAAGCCAGTATGTGTATTAGTGAAGGTCCGGCTGCAAAGCCTGTACCACTGCTATTGCAATATTATCCAGAAAATTTTAGTTTTTTTAAATTTGTTCCACTTTGTTCTATTTTTTTTTTTTCATGACTTTCTGGATAAGCCCACCTACTGCCATACCTTTGTCCAATAAGAATACCTTGACTGACCTTTGAGGCAGTTGCATTGGACAGTGGATGTCAGTAGGTGGTGCTTAGGAATGACATCAGAAAAAGTCAGACCTTTAGTAACAAAGTGAAGCTAAATCAGAGAGGGGGTGAAGAAGAGGCTATCTGTATTAATAACGTTTATTACCTAGAAAACCTTCTTTATTGGCTTCTCTGATTTATTTTCACTTTGGTCTGATTTCTTTTTCCAATCTCTGGACTTAGACCCGCCTACCTGTCTGCACCCTGTCCAAACAAAGTATCCGTAATGACCTATCAATTTCTTGTATTTCCCTAGTAATGGTGAGAAACAAAATCAGAAAGGCATTTTCTGACTGATACAAAATGATAGCAGGTCCTTGTTTGTAGGTAAGGCTTCAGGATTTAAATGCTTCAAGTGGACCTGCTGTTTTGTAGCACATGCAATGCTTTAAAGCCCAACTCCAGGTTATTAGCAATCCCCCTCCCTAGTCCTCTGACCCACCTCCCTCAAACTGGTGGTAGTAAAAAAAAAAAAAATCTATCCAAATGCCTGTTTTACTTGACTGGGGCCGTGGTCACATTGATGATCCTTTTCTCTTAATCCGTTTACTTCCTGGGGTCCTACGATCGGGTATTACTACCTGCTTCATGTGCACACCTCCTATTGGTGGAGGCCCTCCAGCAGCCGGGAGTTGTCCCTCGTAGGCTCGGCGTGGGCAGCCGGGGGTCGTTCCCTCGTAGGCTCGGCGTGGGCAGCCGGGGGTCGTTCCCTCGTAGGCTCGGCGTGGGCAGCCGGGGGTCGTCCCTCGTAGGCTCGGCGTGGGCAGCGTCCCGTGTAGGAATCGAGTTTGAGGAGTAAGGTAATTGATGTACTATTTAAATTTTCATTTTTTTTCCCTGGAGTTGGGCTTTAAAGGAAAGCAGTGCAGGAAGACCTTCTAGTTGCCATGTTTTAGTGTGTTGCAATCTGAAGTATAAAACGCCTATGTGTTTTATCCCCTCCCAGGGCTGTTTTTATTAAAATGGCAAAAAGGGGCATATGTTTCGGGTCTGTCAAGGGAGCCCACAGACCGGCTTTCTGGACTGGTGATGATCTAAAAGTGATCATATTATTATTATTATTATTATTTTTTTTTTTTTTTAACTTGTATGTTAATATTGACAGCCTCCCCTTTTTCACGATTAAAATTTAGTGGCTTTCTTTGATTCTTACCAATTATAGACATTAGAATTCGTTGTACTTGATAGGACTGATGTTTCAGGAAAGAAAAGCCCTGGAATATATAAAAGTGGATATTTTTATTTATTGCCCCAAGGCCACTTTGGCCACAATTCTGTTATATTGGAACTTTGTACCCTTCTATTTATTTTGCCACAAAAGAATTGTGTAGCCAAATCTTCAGTTCTTCTGCCCCATTAACTTCATCCTGCGGTGGGCTTAAACTACACACATGGCTTCTGACTTTAACAAAAATCACTAAAGCCTGAAAAGTCTCAAACATACAAGTTTTTTTTTTATCACAAGCCTTTCCATCTCTCCTTCTTGGAGCAAGCCATTTACTACTGGCTGCAGGTCCATTCTAGGTATACCATTTGTTTCTAGTGACTCTGCTGGTTTAATCAACATCACGATTCCTGGCACCATAAAAGTGAACTTGTGGCCAGGCTATGGATATGGTTATTAAGTATTAACAAATGGCAAACGAGCTTCAAAGCAGCCCTCACTGACCTCTGGAGCTGCAGTGGCGAATGTCATCCTTAAAAATTACTGAAGTCCTCCTGATTGTACTTTTAGCAGCTCGGCTCCATCTGCTTCTTCTTCCCAGCAATACTTTCCAATCTCCTAAAGCGGAGATCCAGTCTGGGGGGGGGGGGGGGGGGAGAGATTAAGTCAACAGCTACAAATACTGTAGCTGCTGACTTTTTAGATATGACACTTACCTGTCCAGGGATCCAGCGATGTCTGCACCCCAAGCCGATTCATCAGCAGGCACCAGCACCTTCACTAAGGGAAACGGGCAGTGAAGCATACAGGCTTCACAGCTGGTTTCCTACTGTGCATGCGCGAGTCACGCTGCGCAGTCTGGTCCTACCGTCTTCTGGGACCTGTGTGTCTCTCAGAAGGCAGCAAGGGGGGGGGGGCGAAATACACAGAGATCGCTGTGGCGATCTTACCCCAGAAGTGGGAGCAGGTACCTGCCAAAATCTGGTACCCCCCAAAAAGTGCCAAATGTGGGGTGGGGGAGGGTGCGAACAAGTGGAGCTTCCCTTTTGGGTTGAGCTCCGTTTTTAAGTGTAGCATAAAATCTGAGAGGGGAGCAGGGTGCCGCTGAGAGATTCATTTGAACAACTTCAGTGCTTCTGCTATGAACTTTGAGGATGAATTCCTCCTCAGTACCTGCAGTTACAGAGGTCAGGGAGGGAATGTTTTAAAGCTCATTTGCTGCCTGCTAATACTCAAATGCCCATATTCTAGCCACAGGTTCAATTTAGGTTTGGGGAAAAAAATGGGTGATCAAACTATTTCTGTTGGGCCCGAATTCATAAAGATTTTGTAAAGAATGTTGGTGACTTTTAAAAGACCAAGTGGAGCTTTTTATAGTTTTCCCTGTGTATAGGGCTTGCTGCTTGCAAGACATATATATTATGTGTGGAGGCTCAGAATATTCATTGTCAAACCACCAAAAAAAGCATGCACTTGTGGGCTGGTTAACGTCGGGTCTGTTGCTCAAATGACATATTTAGTAATTATCTCGTTTTTTAGGTGTTCACCATGTATAAGGGCTTAACTGTTTGTTATTCAATGCAAACTAGACAGCTGGATGCCTTGTTTTCATTTAGAAATGGGAAGATGTTCGTGCAGTTCGTGAATACCACTGACATTGCATATGTCCTATAAATGTGCAGCCCGCTATTATTGAACATTGATTTACTGGAGTCAGTTCTCTGATGTGAATGTTCATATTTTTATGTATGAACAAAGGCTCCTCCATAGGGTTATTGAAGAAACTTCTTTTATTTCAGTCATGGGCCAAACATTGCTATGACAAAAAGCAAAACTGAAGAGATTTGGGTTTCTGCTGGCTCGTTCTTGTAAAAGGATTCTATCATAGGTATAAATAGGTAGACAGAATAGGTAATAGAATATATAGTAAAAGAATTTAAAGATAAAGGTTACGTCTATTTTTAGTTTGGGGGAGTGGTAAAGACTCACTCATTAAGCCCCCATCCATATTTGAGCATATTTTCCAGATAGTAGTATAAGACATCGCAACACCACAGGGAAAAAACAGGAAGAAGATGCAGGGATGATGACATGTGAGGTCACAGATGACATTGCTTTCTTTTGGCCAAAACACAAAAGTGAAAAAAAATAAAAAAATAAAATAAATTATTCAAAGGGGTTTTCTTCTCTTAGCTAAAAGTGGATGTCTGCTTAAGACCCCCAACCCCCACCGTGTAACACCATGAGGCAACATTCTTCTGAAGCCCACTATGTAATCTTGATCAAAACCCAAACTTTGCACCCTGAGGGACATTGGGGTTTGATTTACTAAAGGCAAATCCACTTTGCACTACAAGTGCACTTGGAAGTGCAGTCGCTGTAGATCTGAGGGGGAGATCTGAAATGAGGGGAAGCTCTGCTGATTTTATCATCCAATCATGTACAAGCAAAAATGCTGTTTTTTTATTTTCCTTGCATGTCCCCCTCAGATCTACAGCGACTGCACTTCCAAGTGCACTTGTAGTTCAAGGTGGATTTGCCTTTAGTAAATAACCCCCCCCCCCCCCCAGTATCTGAATGGGGAAGAACAGGTACACTTGCCACTATTTCCATGCATTTTTATACTGGTCTACTATGATCCCCCCCCCCCCCTAGTTAGGACCCCATCTCTGCCTACGTCTGATTTCTCATACAGGGCTACCCTGGCTCTATTCCCAAGCATGGATGTGGTTCCTATTTCACTTATAGGGGTGACTATTTAGTATTGCTACACAGAGTGATCTTAAAGGGATCTGTTATATATGTAGAATACCCTTTTTAATATGTACCCGCAGTGAGGGCAGCCATTATAAAGGTTACTTCATTTAAATACACCCAAACTATTTACTAGCTACCAGTAATGTAACTTTCATTGCTGATTTTGTTTTATTACCATGAAGTAATGAATTTTGGTTCGGCTTAGGATCGTAGCTCCTTTACTGAGCAGAAGTAACAGGTGCACTTTATTGTACTCGCGTACCGTTCAGAGCAGTCATATTTTTTACTTTTACATAGATCTATATATATATATATATAATATATATATATATATATATATATATATATATATATATATATATATATATATATATATATATATATATATATATATATATATATATATATATATTGGAGGATACCAAGCAAATTGTTATATCTTTAGGTTGTTACATTTCTCCTAGTATTTCTTCCTGCCACTTCTATGTGATTTGCCAGATCTAAAAGGGTTTTTGTACACGTTACCATTTTTTTTTATTTTTTTTTTTTTATTCTTATTTTTTATTAACTCAAAAAAAAAAAAAAATCTATCTTGCAGCTTTTAATTTTGTCACTCTTTTGACACTTGTCACTGTGACGGAACCCCACCGTATATCTGTTTTTAGTTTTGCATATGGAGCTACAACAGTGATGGCTGCGGTCTTCGGGGTCTTGTGGCGGGCTGCTTCCCCTCTGCACACCAACCATAGAGTATCGCTCGCTTGGCACTACCGCCATTTATAGAACAACTGTTTTTATTTTATTTTTTGTTTTTTATTTTGTTTTTTTAGGTAATGCAGCATGCAAACAGAGCAGCATACTTCAGTTAAACAGTTCAGTAAGATGCAGGCAAAGATGCAGCTGTCTCATCCAGAAGTCAACCAAAATCATACATGGTGAAAATAAAATACACTTTGCATTTTTTGTTCAGTGAATACAAAGCAATCTCTGATTTTGATGAGGTGGAGATTGTGATGTCACAGCCCCTCCTCGTCCAATGTGAGAGTGCCTTATTTTCATTGGGAAAAAAAAAAAAAATCCAAAGCATTCTATGAATGGCAGCAGTGCCCAGCAAGTGATGCCACGTGGTCAATGCGTAAGGAGGCCACTGGAGCAGCACCTGAAAGATTGCGACAATCGCTGTAGTAGTGCCGACCATTATAGTGATTTCCAGCTTCCCAGCAGTCCGGAAGGTATGGGGTTGCAAACGTTTATTGTGAGTAGCTGGACCAATGTAGAGTACGCAATACAAATATTTTCTGGAGTTCAACATTAAGAACAGATTATGTTGCAGGATAGGGGTGGATAGTTTTAAAGTCCAATAAATCAGCTAAATACAGTACAAGTGCATCAAACCTTGCAATGTCTTACAGTTTTTCTTTAAGAATAAGCCACAGCGCGAGGAGTAAAACAATAGACTGTCTCCTGCCAGCATGCTGTAATAAGGAACACTTGCTCTCTGATCTGTCAGACCCGTGCCCTGCTGAGTCGCAGTCAGAACTCTCCATTCAGCAAGGATTATAAGCTTTGCTGATAACCGAGCTGTAGGTCCAACTTCGTAGAGGTTGTGTTGGATTGCTGCAAAGAGAACACTGCTTCCATGCAAAGAGCAGAGGTCATCGTCTGCAGCTGCTGGCAGGGGACAGGTTTTTCTACATGAGCTGTAGTTGCTTTACAAAGAAAAACAAAAAGGAACACATTTGCTTTAATGCACCTGAAATGTATTTAGTTATTTTAAAGCTGAATTCCAGGAATTCAGTTCATATGTAAAAAATGTATTAATTAAAGGCACACTGAGTTTAGTCCAGCGAGGTGCATCACACCTCCTGGACCTAGCTCTATTATTCATATCTGACACCTTTTTTATAGTACTTCCAGAAGACCTCTATAGCTGTAGTTCCAGGAAAGCAATGCTGATCTTTCTGAGCTTTGCATCTTGAACAGGAGTGTCGCTGTAGCTGCTAAGCCTGCCCCTTCCCTCCTCTTGCCCATTCACAGAAGCCTTTGTATTATGTGAACACATTCATGCATTAAGTGTAAGGAGGTGCCTGTTGCCTCATAGATATGATTATCTCTGTTATTCACATCTGGCAGGTTTATTGCGCTCCAAGAAGATAACTTCCAGAGCTCTGATGCTGCTCACTCTGGTCTCGGTTCCTTCAAGAGCAGAGTCACTGGAACTGCTCGCCCCTCCTTCTGCCCATTCACAGAAGCCTTTGTATTTTGTGAATGTGTTCACATAATACAAAGGCTTCTCTGAAATGGCAGGGTAGAGGTGGGCATAGCTGCTTCGTATGACTTTCTCCTCTCTCACAGCCCTGAGCAGCTCCTGTCATTCCCGGCAGAGCAATAAACCTGTCAAATATAAATTGTAGAGATAGGCCCAGGAGATGTCATGCAGCTCCTTGGACTTCACTCATAGTGTGCCTTCACTTTTTACAAAGTGGCTGCATTCCTGGAATTCAGCTTTGAAGGGAAGACTTTTTTTTAATTTTAGTTTTCCTGTATGTACCAGAGTGGTAGTTGGGGCACTTTTTGTACTGTACAAGGTGGAATTCCCTTTACAGATTAGAAAACGTAGCATGGCCAATCTTACATTGCTAAATAGAACATCTCACTCTTTATCGGACAGCTTTTATGAGATAACTGTTGATTTTGTGCTGGTCTTTCATTTCAGGTGGTCTCCTTTCTTTTTGAGACGACCTGAAAACAGTATTTTTGCACAGTTGTGAAATATGCATTCCCCTTCTGTGTGTCAGTAACACGATGCAATAGTTTTTTTGTAGTCCTGTGTCTGTCGTTCTTGTGTGTCTTGATGTAGATTTTTTTTTTTTTTGAGTATATTGTGGGTTAGTTGATGGCATGTGTGTGTTGGCTGTTGTGTTTTAAATTTTGCTGCCACGATTTTCAGCCTATATAACAGACAATCTGTCTTCCTTCTAGGTGTATTATGATGTATCCCTATATAAAATAATTCTAAGCAGGAAACACTTGGACTCTTTTTGTGTGCACATGTACAGTTAATAAAGTGTCAATATGCTACAGCACTGACTTGTTTCGTCTGTTATTGCTCTTAGAGTGAAATGCTTCTTTATATGTTCCAAAATACAACTACCGTGTGTGTTTATAAAACCGTAATTCTCCCTGTGACACCCAACCTTCACAAAGGTGGAGGAGCCCCTGAAACGCGTTGCCCAGCAAACCCTGCAACCCCAAAGTGAGGTTGGCAGTGAGCCACAAGGATGCTGCTGCATTTCAACACTTGGCGGCTCCTTCTTCACTTGTAGACATCCAGTTTGGAGTCCTTCTACGTGTAGCCCTTCAGCTGGCTTCAGAGGACTGTTCGAGACCATCACTCTACAGCAGGGGTAGGCAACCTGGGCCCCTCCAGCTGTTGTGGAACTACATTTCCCATGATGCATTGCAAGGCTGGCAGTTGCAATTACTCCCAGAGGCATGATGGGACTTGTAGTTCTGCAACAGCTGGAGGGCCCCAGGTTGCCTACCCCTGCACTACAGACTTTTACATCAGAATAACTGAGTGCAATACTGTTTTTTTTTTTTTTTTTTTTTTTTTTATTCTTATTAAAGTTTGTTTTGATAAACAAAGGTTGTTGCTCCCAAAGACTTTGCAACCCCTTCTTCTGCTCCTTAACCTCTTCCTGTCTGTCGTACATTAGAGCTGCACGATTCATCGGTAAAAGATCGTGGATTCGACCCCCTCACAACGATCTTAACCGCTTGCCAACCAGCCGTCGCAGTTATACCGTGGCAAGGAGGCTCGGCTGCGCGAATCGCTGTACTGGTACGGCAGTTTGTGCACTAGCTTCTGTGGGCACGTGCCGATTGGCCAGCGGGGGAGACAATTCGCAAGTCCGGTGGAGTTGATGTCTGGCGGCCGCCCGCAATTGTTCCATGCAGAGACAGAACGGGGATCTGCCAAAGTAAGCAAGGCAGATCTCCGTTCTGATGGGACGACGCTGAGATTTGTCTTCCTGCTATGCAGGAAAAAGGATCTGTTTTGCCAGGCAGCCCATCCCCCATACAGTTAGTAAACACACTGATCGAACACTGTTAACCCCTTGATCGCCACTGATGTTAACCCCTTCCCTACCAGTGCCATTAGTACAATGTCAGTGCATATTTTTAGCACTGATGACTGTAATAATGTCACTGGTTCCCAAAAAAGTGTCAAAAATGTCAGGTGTCCGATCTGTCTGCTGCAATGTCGCAGTCCCCCTGAAAATCACTGATCACCACCATTACTACTAAAAAAAAAAAATAGTAAAAATGCCATAACTCTATCCCCTATTTTGTAGACGCTTTAACTTTTGCGCAAACCAATCAATACACGCTTATTGAGTTTTTTTTTTTTTTTTACCAGAGTGGCCCCAAACATCCTCTTCTGGGGTCCCCCGGTGGCTCTTGCTGCTCCTCCCCGCATCAGATAACCCCCTCGGGAGAGCGCTTCTCCTAGGGGGTTATCTTGGGGCACGCTCCCGTGTCCAGCATTTGCGTCCACAGACGCGAATGCCGAACTCGGCCCCGCCCCCCAGCGCCGCGTCATTGGATTCGATTGACAGCAGCGGGAGCCAGTGGCTGCGCTGCTATCAATCGATCCAATCAAGAGCCGGGACCCCGTGGAGAGAGGGACAGTGCGTCCCTGAGGAAGAGATGAAGGGGCTCAGGTAAGTAAAACGGGTGCGCTGGGGGGGCAGGTGACTGGCAGGTGTTTTTTCACCTTAATGAATAGGGTGCATTAAGGTGAAAAAAGAGTTTGCAACCCCTTTTACGTAGTTTTCTATCAAAAACAGCAGATTTTAGAATACATGTGATAAATTAAAAAATGGTTCCAGATGCAAAGTGGTTAAAGATCCAATCTGTGTCGTCTGTGGTGCTGCAGTGATTTCTGAATGTGGTGATCAGTCATTTGTCAGAGCCTCCTGACAGGCGCACACATGGACAGCTTATCTCTGAATACATTTGCACACTTCAGTAGAAGACAGTGTGTGATGGGATGAGTGGGTAAACTGCCATCTCATTTAGTCACAGTGTCGGCTTTATTTATTCTGAATAAAATTTACTCCTCGTGCCTCTGGCCATCTGTCTGCTGAGCTACAGGACTGAGAAGGGGAATTTTATCTGTACTGCATTCTAATTCCAACACTGCAGGATTTATCCTAATCCCACGGCTTTTAGGAAGTGCGTGGCCTCACCGGGAGACGAAGATTAGCAGCAAGTTTATTGCCAGTGTTGTTAGATACAGTACAAGATTGCTATAGCTCTGGGGTCTCTAAACGATGGCCCTCCAGTTGTTCAGGAACTACAATTCCCATCATGTCTGTGAATGTCAGCGGTTTTTACAATGCCTTATGGGACGTATAGTTCCGCAACAGCTGGAGGGCCGTAGTTTGGAGATCTAGACTATGAAGAGAAAAGTCTGTCATGGCTTCCAACTTCTCCTTACTTGGATGGACTGTAAAAAAAAAATTGGAAAAAAAATATTTTTTCTTCGTTTTTTTTTTTTTTTTTTTTTTTTCAAAGCCGTATTTTTCCGAAAAAATTGAAAAAAAATGTTTTTTTTAAAAAGATAAATAATATATGACATGATCTCTTAAGCCGTGTACCCGCGGGCGGACTTTTCGGCATCAAAGGTCCGACGGACTTTTGAGGGACTTCCGAACTAATGGACTTGCCTACACACGATCAAACCAAAGTCCGACGGATTCGTACGTGATGTACAACCGGACTAAAATGAGGAAGTTGATAGCCAGTAGCTGCCCTAGCGTCGGTTTTCTTCCGTCGGACTAGCATACAGACGAGCAGATTTTTCGACCGGACTCGAGTCCGTCGGAAAGATTTGAAACATGTTCCAAACCTAAAGTCCGTCTGATTTTTGACCGAAAAAGTCCTGCTGCAGGTCCAATGAAGCCCACACGCAGTCGGATTGTCCGGATTTGTCCCGTCGGACCAGTCTGGTCAAAAAGTCCGCCCATGTGTACACGGTATTAGATTGTAAACTCTAACAAGCAGGGCTTTCTGATTCCTACTGTATTGTAATTGTACTGTCTGCCGTAATGTTGTAAAGTGCTGTGCAAACTGTCAGCACTATATAAATCCTGTATAATAATATTATTCAAACTACATAACCTGAAGGCCTTAATAAAATATTCTGAGACTTTATATAAAATCTTAAATTATTGCAAGTTCTCTCAGCTGAAAACCAGCAAGTCCTGGAATACAATTCAAGTAACACTACTTCTCAATGCAGTTCTCAAACAAGAGAAATATGCATTTCTGCCACTAGGGTGCGCTGCAGGGGAAAGGCTAAATTTTTGTTTGCTTGTGGGCCCCATCCTGTACCTTTTACAGCTGGGTGATTGTTGGGATACTTTGTAGATCAGTGGTTCTCAACCCAGTCCATAAGTACCCCCAACAGGCCATGTTTGCAGGTTTTCCTTTATCTTGCACAAGTACTTAAAATCAGAGTCAATTTCTTGGTATTTTGGACAGCTAATTTATCTAAGGGAAATTCCCAAAACATGGCCCGTTGGGGGTACTTGAGGACAGGGTTGAGAACCACCGGTGTAGATGATCGTTTCTGTCCTCTTGGGCCTTGACAGGTAAGAGGGTAAAGTTGTCTGACAAATTTAGTTTATATTATTTAACCTTTAAATAATTCCTAATAATGTTCTCCACATCACAGCATAATGTTCCCTATAGTCTGCTCAGAAAATAGTTTTTTCTTTTCCTCCTCTCAGTGAAATGGCGAGACCAACCTCTAGAGTAGGGATATGCAATTAGCGGACCTCCAGCTGTTGCAGAACTACAAGTCCCATGAGGCATAGCAAGACTCTGACAGCCACAAGCATGACACCCAGAGGCAGAGGTATGATGGGACTTGTAGTTTTGCAACAGCTGGAGGTCCGCTAATTGCATATCCCTGATCTAGAGCATGGGTACTCAACCTGTGGCCCACCAGCTGTTGCGGAACTACAAGTCCCATGAGGCATTGCAAGTCTGAGAGGTACAAGCATGCCTTCCAAAGGCAGAGGCATGATGGGACTTGTAGTTTTGTAACAGCTGGAGGGCCACAGGTTGAGCACCCATGATCTAGAGCAGGGATATGCAATTAGCGGACCTCTAGCTGTTGCAGAACTACAAGTCCCATGAGGCTTAGCAAGATTCTGACAGCCACAAGCAGGACACCCATAGGCAGAGGCATAATTGGACTTGTAGTTTTGCAACAGCTGGAGGTCCGCTAATTGCATATCCCTGATCTAGGGTTTGGAAACATTTCCACAGTGCAATTTACAAAAATTTTGAGAAGAAATATTCTTTTCCAAATGTTACTAGGATGACAAAACACATCCTGGCATGCCAGAGGTGCCCTAAAGACATTAAAAAATACTTTGTGGAAATAAATGATGGAGGACCAGAATGAAAGTGCAAGTAGCTTTTCCCTCCAGAGTTCTCATTCCAGAAACACTCTTTCTGCTGCTTCTGGATAATCACAATGGAGTTGATTTACTAAAACTGGAGAGTGCAAAATCAGGTGCAGCTGTGCATAGAAACCAATCAGCTTCCAGGTTGTTTTTGTCAAAGCTTAATTGAACAAACTGAAGTTAGAAGCTGATTGGCTACCATGCACAGCTGCACCAGATTTAGCACTCTCCAGTTTTACTAAATCAACCCCAAAATGTTTCTTCCCCAACAGCATCTTCAAGTGTTGCAAACCACAGCCTCCCAAAAATACACAATCCCTTCATTTATAGATAAAAAGACGAAAAAAAAGGTAACAATAACTGTAAGCGCAAATACAGTGCTAAAGTAAATAAGTGTGGCACTAAATAATAACTGTGCGTTATTGGGCAAAGCCTGACAGAATGGATATCCGTGAGGACAGCAGCCCAATAAAGTGCATTTAATGAAACACCAAATTAATTGTGTATAATAATAGTGGGGGTAAAGTGTGTGAAAGAATTGTGTCAATAAGATACTCAAAACGGTCCTGTATACGCTGGTAACCAGTAATAACAGGATCGGATCACCATAGGGTAGTGATGGGAAAAATATATAAGGGGTAGTTAATCCCTATAAATCCCAAATTACTTTGTAAACATGTGGAAAATTAAATTTGCGTAGACTTTTATAAAGTGTGGTGACACACATAAATGAAAAGAAAAAATGAAAATAATATGACACTATAACAACATATACTGCTGTCAAAACCAAAAGTCCAGCATGTACTTATAGGTAGCTAACATGGCTAAAAGTCCAACATCAAATGAATGGGTAAACATCTAAAGATGTGGTTGGAAGGTCTACAGCAACCAAAACTAATGGTGTAAGGCCTTAGATTCGGGGATGGCATCCACAGGATAAGGTGTCCTGCATATGTGTAGACGGGATAGGCAAAAATACCCTTACCGGCAATGGTGGACCCCTCAGCCAGCGGCTTAGGGGTCAGACAAGCTTAAGATATGGGAGGTGGTTCCACAGCAGCTGGAGATGTTGGAGGAAAACTGCAGCACTCACCAACCGAACCTCTCTGGTTACAGCGACTCCCGGTATCCAAGATGCAAATCAGGAACTGCTTACAAGGAAGCCGCTTCCATAAATTGGATGTAGATCCTCAGAAAGAATGGGGATCAAAAAGAAGACCTCCCCATAGTGTGAATCCGCTTATTGGAAAGCATTTATTTAAAAATCGAGAGCAATACAATACACCATGACCTAAACACTAGAGTCAGGTATAAAACAATAAAAAGCGCTTTAAAATAAAAGTGTCAAGACAGGCATAACCACCCGATGCGTTTCGTCAGATAGGACTTCAACTGCAAATACAGTGCTCACAGACTAAAACACAATTATAGTTTACTTGGTCATTAGTCCATAGGCAGATCAAATAGTTCAAAGGTTTAAGAATAAAATGATGGCAGGGCAAAGGGCAGCTGCTGTCCTCAGAGAGCTAGCTCTGTATGTAGAAAGACAAAAGAGAGAACACCGGAAAGCGCCACCTAAGTGCAGTATTAAAAACGGCTTTAATGGCAAGGCAAGAACATAAAAAGGCTCATCTGTATTGGTGAGGTCCCTGGGAAGGTCCTTGTGTCCTGATCCGGTCTCTATGTGAGGCTGTATGGTGGTTCCGTCAGGCTGCAGCTTGTCCTGTGGCCACCAGGAAGAGGCCGGAACTGGCGTGGAACGCACGGAAGTGACGCCAGGAGCCGCAGGAACACATCTGGGGGAGCTCCCACACAGGAAGAGAAGAGGCTGGCAGGCTATGTGCTCGGACTACTATTGGCCTGAGGTGGAAATGTCGGACGGCCTGGGGGATTGGTGAGGTCCTTATGTATTTTAAGCAAGTTGTAAAAATATGGGACTTTATAGAAATTTTTCTTGAGGTAGGAAGCTTCCGTTTTAGAAATGATCTCATCTTCAAGAGCTTTATTGATAAGTGTAGTTGCTTCTAAAGAAAACTGGAAGGTGGGATCACTGGGGAGAATTTGATATGTGTTTGTATCTGATGGTAGCCTACGTGATTCAAGGGTGTAATCAACCCTATCTTGAATTTATGTTCTTACCTTTTGTAAGTGTGTTTTCATACCTTGCCACATTACTGCATAGAACCTGCTTCGCTATCTTCTGTGAACTTTGGTTTAAGAATCCTGTCGATTGACGGGCCAAATTAAATTTCTTTTGATCAGCATACCCGCCCGTGTGGTCTGACTAGTTATTTCCCACATGTAGACTGCCATGGAGTCTGTCAAGAAAACGGAAAATTTGTTATCGAATACTTACCGTAATTTTCCTTTCCTGATGGACTCCATGGCAGGCGGAGTTCCCACCCATCGGTCAAGAGTTGGCTAGTTACGGAACGCAGTCTCTAGCGGTGAGCTCAAATTTATGGGTGTGGGGTCCTAAAACATTGGAGAGGAGGCGGGGTTAACACACACGTAGACTGCCATGGAGTCCATCAGGAAAGGAAAATTACGGTATTTGATAATACATTTCCAGTTTTTCCTCACTGTAAGTGCATTTGAAAATGGTGGGGTGAGGAGGGTGTTTGGTGTTTGTTCACCCTTTCCTTTTTTTTGGTGGCGGGAGCAGGAAGAGTGGTAAAAACAGGAAGATAAGCTGCATTGTTACCTCTCTAAGCACTCCTTCAGGGTCCCCTACAGCTCTATCTCCACCTCTCCTCCTCCTTCTTCTGTAGGGGTCCCCCAACACTCTGTCCTTTTCTATCCACTACACCAGGGCTTGACAAATTTGCTTTGAATCTAGGAGCCAGCAAAAAAAAAGTTAGGAGCCAGTTTTTTATTTTTTTGATAACCAACAAAGCTCATGGGTAGAACATGTAACAAGTTACGGAAGGTAAACCCTTTCCCTTTTAAAGCCGTTTTTGCACACTTGTTTAAAAAAAAAAAAAATTAGGCCTGAAGATTACATAAAACCCCCAAACCATTATATATTTTCTGAAAGCAGACACCCTAGAGAATAAAATAGTGGTATTTCCATTTTTTTTACATTGCACAATATTACCACTAAGGTCTGGAAAATGCAAAATGTCAGTAAAAAACACATTAAAGTTAATTTTAAGGGGCACAAAAACACAATAAATTACCAAATTCTTTTTTGGTAAAATATAAAAGATGAGGCTGCACCGAGTAATTAGATACCCAACATGTCAAACCTTAAATTTGTGTGCGTCCTGAAATGGTCACAAACTTCAGTATCCTATATTTTCCATAGGCGATGCGTTAAAAGCCCCCTATAGGTCATCGGTTTAGCGTTACGAAAGAGGTCTATGTGGAGTTAGGGGCATGTGTTTGGATGTATTTTAATTTTTTACAATTAAGAAAAACATTTTTTTTTTTTTTTTTATTACATAGGGGACAAGAAGCCCCCACGCAATGTTTTTTTTATTGACAGGTTCTCTTTAATGATACATCCAAGGTCTAAAATACCCTGCATGCCTCCCCTCTGCTCCACTGATTGTAACGCAATGCATTACATTTTTTCCCATCCTTGATGGCCAGGGAAACTGTCAAAGGGAACAATAGAGAGATAAGTACAGCGCTGCGCTAAAACCAGAAAAAACACTAAGATAGCAGCTAACACACCTATAGACTCAAGGCAAGATATAACAACGAAAATAAAAGTGTAGCGCTCTATACTATACAGACATATGAATCAAAAAACCCCAACCCATAAGTGCATACAAACAGGAAGTAAAAACCTTATCACACCTCGTATGACCATAAATATGGATTGCACAATAAAGTGACACTGTGTTATTCAGCAAAACAGTTAGGGACTTTTGGTGTGCGTGTTTAAAAGTTATCACGCTATGTGAGTTTTTTTACTTCTCGCATGGCATATGAATACTCGTTTGGCCTATGTCAGATTGCCTATGGATGTGGAAGTTGTGCTGATACCCCCCCCTTCCTACTGTATGCTGACGACACTTGACAAGACACATTGTCCAGACCGGTTGGTCAATAAGCCTTTTTGACTTGTATGACGTATGTCCTTTCAAGTCATTATGTTCCGGTAAGCCTCTTGATGTTTCCGGTGATGGCTCCGGTGTTCTGACTAGAACTGTCCTCCTATCGCATAGTGTCCGCCCCGTACTGCGCAGGCGCAGCGCTTGCGCAGTACGGAGCAGAAGGAGATGCCGAAAGTGTCCGAAGTTGATCAGCTGACCATCAGCTGTACACGGCGCTTGGGCGATGGCTTTGTAAGAGGGCCCCTCGCGGGCTCGCTTCGCTCGCCACACTTCGGGCACGGCCTCGCTGCGCTCGGCAATTATTTATTCTAACTCTATGTCCACTTGGATAGTAGGGAATGAACCTGGACACAGGGTGAGAATAAAAGCGCAGGCGCCGTGTACAGCTGATGATCAGCTGTTAAACTTCGGAGACGTTCGGCGTCTCATTTGTCCTCAGTACTGCGCCTACGCAGTACAGGGCGGACACTATATGATAGGGGACTGTATTCGACAAGACACCGGCACCAATCTAGAGCCTCTGTTCACTTGTGGTTCCTTCATTGTCTACCTACCTGCCAGATTTGGTGAATTTTATCTACTTGTGAACCTGGGAGTTACATTTCCACCATTTTCAGCGTGCAACCTCCATAGACTTTTGGTGGTGGTATCTTTTTTCACAATTTTTCTACAAACTTATATTGTGGACTGTTACGTTTCAGGACTTTTCTTTGCCTAAATTTAGGTGTTAGATTTGCTGAAACATAAGTTATTGTTTATAAAGATTTATCATTTACTGTTTCACCCTAACTGTTTTGCTGAATAACACAGTGTCACTTTATTGTGCAATCCAGATTTATGGTCATACAAGGTGTGATAAGGTTTTTAAACTGTCAACGGGGACCCGGAAGTGACATTATTCACGTCACTTCCAGGTCAGCAACAAGTAGTTGAGGAGAGAGGACGTGTGTCCACTTTCCTGCCTCCCCTCTTCCCCGGGGCACCCGCTATGCCGGTCCCGGGCCTCCAGATGGGCAAGCAGAGCTGGGGATATATGTGCGGGGTGTGTGGAAGCATTCGGCTGGCAAACACAGGTGCCAGGATGCAATTTCTTCTTGCCATGGTGACCTGGGATTTGTTGAGCCCTGCACTACACTTTCTTCTTGGGTCAGTTGATAACCTCCCGTGGCTTGACCAAGGAATTAAATTCAAAATACTAAACATCATCCAAAAGGCATGCACAATGCTGGCCCGAGCTTCAGCACCAACCCCTCATTCAGTTCTCTTTGCTACCCCCAAGCCCTCTTGCTTGCTATCTCCCTTGTCACCATGGGCCATGCAGGACAAGAGACTTCTCCAAATCTTCTCCTCATCTCTGGAACCCCCTACACCAATCTGCCTATAAATGATCCCTGATAACTCATCTCTTCAAGAGGATGTGAAGCCTATTCTGACTCTTCCTAAGGCCCCTTTCACACTGGAGCGGTTTTCAGGCGGTATTGCGCTAAAAATACCACCTGAAAAACGCCCCTAAACAGCCTCCGCTGTTTGTTCAGTGTGAAAGCCCGAGGGCTTTCACACTGAAGCGGTGCGCAGGCAGGGCGGTGAAAAAAGTCCTGCAAACCGCTTTTTTGGAGCGGGGAAGGAGCGGTGTATTCACCGCTCCTTCCCCGCTCCTGCCCATTGAAATCAATGGGACAGCGCGGCTATACCGCGGCAATACCGCGGCTATAGCTGCGCTGTACGAGGGATTTTAACCCTTTTTCGGCCGCCAGTGGGGGGTAAAACCGCACCGCTAGCGGCCGAATACAGCTGCAAGAATGACGATACAGCAGCGCTAAAAATAGCGCTGTTGTACCGCCGACGCCCCCACCGCCCCAGTGTGAAAGGGGCCTTACAGATGAACTTTTACTTTCTCCATCAACTCATCTCCGCACAATTATTGCCTTTTGTATCATTTGCCCCTCCCTTTTAGTTTGTAAGCTCTCAAGAGCAGGACTCTAATCCTGTTGCCTTGAATTAACCATACCTCACTTTATATTGTAAAGTGCTACCCAAATTATCGTCACTATAAATATGCTGTATGATGATAATAACGAAGCATATGTTGCAATTAGGGACCATCTGTGCATTGTGGCAAGTCAAAATGAATGGGCTGCCTCAATGCAAAGCACTTATATATGCGCTAGACTACATATTAATGCAACTGTAAAGGGAACCTGAAGGTGCTGCAAGATGTCTATGAAGAAAGGAAATAAATTAGTCATTTGTGGTTTATTTAAAGTGGTTGTAAAGTCAGAAGGTTTTTAACCACTTAAGGACCAGCCTCGTTTTGGAATTTAGGTGTTTAAAACAGTTTTTTTTTTGCTAGAAAATTACTTAGAACCCCCAAACATTATTGTTTTTTTTTTTCTAACACCCTAGAGAATAAAATGGCGGTCATTGCAATACTTTTTTTCACACCGTATTTGCTCATCGGTCTTACAAGCGCGTTTTTTTTAGAAAAAAAAAAATCACATTTTGAATAAAAAAAATAAGACAACGGTAAAGTTAGCCCAATTTTTTTTTTATATTGTCAAAGATAATGTTAGGCCGAGTAAATTGATACCCAACATGTCACGCTTCAAAATTGGCTCGTGGAATGGCGTCAAACTTTTACCCTCAAAAATCTCCGTAGGTGACATTTAAAAAAAATCTACAGGTTGCATGTTTCGCGTTACAGAGGAGGTCTAGGGCTAGAATTATTGCTCTCGCTCTAATGATCGTGGTGATACCCCACATGTGTGGTTTGACCACCGTTTTCATACGCGGGTGCTACTCACGTAGGCGTTCGCTTCTGCGCGCGAGCTCGTCGGGACTGGGCATTTAAAAAGAAATTTTTTTTATTTTTCTTATTTATTTTACATGATTTTATTTATTTTTACACTGTTTAAAAAAAAAAATTGTGTCACTTTTATTCCTATTACAAGGAATGTAAACATCCCTTGTAATAGAAAAAAAGCATGACAGGTCCTCTTAAATATGAGATCTGGGGGGGGTTAAAAAGACCTCAGATCTCATATTTACACTAAAATGCAATTAAAAAAAAAAAAAGTCATTCAAAAAAATGACATTGAAAAAAATGTGCCTTTAAGACGTATGAGCGGAAGTGACGTCAAAACGTATACGTGAGTAGCGCCTGCATATGAAAGCGGTGGTCATGGAGACGGGTGGGCGCCATCTTCCCCTCACTCGTCTCTATGCACAACTAGGCAACAGACGCGATCGCCTCCGCCGCTGCCGACGGCTCCGGTAAGCGGCGGAGGGCACCGGATCGTGGCGGGAGGGGGCCCTCTCCCGCCACTGATAAAAGAGATCTCACGGTGAATCCGCCGCAGAGACCACTTTTATCTTGTAGCCGACCGCGGGCGAAAACGGGGATACCGAGGTTATGGCAGCTAGCTGCTGCCATAATAACGATATCCGTCCCCAAAAAAGGGACGTACATCGGCGTGCGGTGGTCGGCAAGTGGTTAATCTTAATGCATTCTATGCATTAAGATAAAAACCCTTCTGTGTGCAGCGGCCCCACCTCGGTCCCCCAAATACTTACCTGAGCCCATCTCTGTCCAGCGATGCCACAAGTGTCTCGGCCATCCGGGACTCTCCCTCCTGATTGGCTCCATTGGCTCCCACTGCTATCAAAGTCAGCCAATCAGGAGAGAGAGGGGACGGGGCTGAACCATAGCAAGCTGCTTGCTGTGGGGGCACTCAACAGGAGGGAGGGGCCACGATCACCGAAGAGGGAACGGAGAAGAGGAGAATCCGGGCTGCTCTGTGCAAATCTACTGCACAGAGGAGGTAAGTATAACATGTTTGTTATTTTTATAGAAAAAAAAAAAAAAAAAGGACTTTACAATCACTTTCAGGCTGGGTTCACACTACTGTGAATTGGATGTGGATTTTTTCTCCGCATCCAATTCGCATAGCAGGAGATTGTGACCGACTCTCTATGGAGCCGGTTGACATGCAACGGCTCCGGTGCAAATTGCTCAGGAGCCCTATGCGTCCTTTGTTCCGTTTCAGGTTCTGAAATTAGCCAAAAATTCAGGCTGAAATCGGACCTGAAACTGTGGGGACGCACCAGACTCCTGCCGGAGCGTGCTGCAGTGCGAACCCAGCCTAATTCCCCGTACACACAAAATCGGAAGTGTTGTCATGTGTTGTAATGTATTTGTATTTTTATTTTCAAGACGACAACTATACTGACTAAACGAAAATCGTACGATCTGGTATCATACGAGGAAAATGTTCGTGCATGTCCGATCGAATAATGTCGGATGAACTGTCGTGATCAGCTGTCGAAAGCTCTGTACTAACGATCCGATTATCGTACGATTGCGTCAAAAGCGGTATTTTTCGTTCGATTTTCGGATCGTGTATACGGGCCATAAGGCTGGATTCACACTCGGGTTGATTTACTAACTGGAGAGTGCAAAATCTGGTGCAGCTGTGCATGGTAGCCAATCAGCTTATAACTTCAGCTTGTTCAATTAAGTTTTGTCAAGTACGAGAGAAAGAGGGGTTTTGGGACTTTAAATGAAGTCACGGCCTGGTAAGCGTATTTCCATCCCTATCAATATGACGGCAAGAAAGCAAGCGAACAACCAAGCAGGCAAGCAAACAACAAGGGGGTGGGACTTTAAGTGAAGCACATGGTTTGCAACTTGATAAATGGCGGATTAGTAAAATGTTTATTAAATCATATACAATGGATAACGTTCATATTGCTAAAGTCAGTTTAAAGAACAATTAGACATGGTAATAACACTGGTAACATATAACATTGCATGATAAAATTACATCGTCCACCAATAACATATGAATGTACACATATATTACAAGGTAATGTCTGCATGACCTATGGCCTCAATGTTCCTGCTGTGAGGGATCAACTATAAAATATGAAGAAATGGTACAAAAATAAAACACGGCATCTGATAGCTCGACGCGTTTCGTGGCTCTGGGCCACTCATCAGGCGCAGGCACGCGGTAAATCTGTAATTTAAAAGTATATAAATGGTCTGGCATATATCAACTTGGATACGGAAAGGGGAAATAGAACCCCCCCGAAATACAGGTTTATTCACTAAAATCCGTAAGTTGATGGTGAAGAGCGGAGGGTAGTGAGCCATGCTGGGACATTGCGACCGGGAGCTGAGTTGGGCAACCCATCGGCAACCAACTCAGGCACCGTCCAAGGAGACACGGAACTAGAGGGCCCTCGGAAGAAATAGGTAGTGGGTGAACCAACCAGGTGGGGTTTCTGTAGGGAGAATTTAATAAATAAAAGTGGTAGCTGTGTGAGATTGAGGGGTGAAAAGTACAGGGGTGGAAAAACCAACATTGTGAACTAGTCAAAAAACAATAGTGAGGATAAGTGAGGGAGTGTAGAAAATGCGATGCCTGGGGGGGCGGGAGTGCCGTCACTGCGCATCGACGTCATGCCACTCACGGCGTCCTTGTGTCGCCGTTACACCCACGGCATTGACATTTCCACGCTCGCGAACGGCATGGGAGATGGTTATGGTGCCACTGGCTGGACGCTAGTCGCTCGGTTTGTGGCGCCTCCCTCCCACTCACTACGCGTGCGTGACGTTGGTAGGCTGTCCCGCGGTGTCGCTTATATGGGCGTCCTTCCAGGGGGATTCGGCACTTGGAGCACTTCACCCATGGGACCCGATGCACTTCCTTGGATCTTGTCCTCCCGATTCAGCACTAGTTAACCCTGCACACCACGACTTACCTTTATTCAATCAGTTTATCACTCAGGCTTTGGTTCGTAGCAACATGGTGGGCTCTTTTCTACACTCCCTCACTATTGTTTTTTGACTAGTTCACAATGTTGGTTTTTCCACCCCTGTACTTTTCACCCCTCAACCTCACACAGCTACCACTCAATTTTATTTATCAAACTCTCCCTACAGAAACTCCAACTGGTTGGTTCACCCACCACCTATTTCTTCAGAGTGCCCTATAGTTCCGTGTCTCCTTGGACGGTGCCTGTGTTGGTTGCCGCCGATGGGTTGCTCATCTCAGCTCCCGGTCGTAATGTCCCCGGATGGCTCACTACCCTCGGCTCTTCCCCATCAACTTATGGATTTTAGTGAGTAAACATATAGGTTTTTAGCGAGTAAACATGTACTTTTACAGTGAGAAAAATACCGCGCTAGTACAAAAAAAATCCTAATAGTGAAAAGAAAAAGAAAAAATTAATAAAATAAGCAGCCGCTAAGAATGAGATACACACTGAATAAAATTAGAAAAAGCAATGTAGCAGCGCTAAACCATAAATATAAACAAACTAAAATTATAAAAAATATTAAACTAATACTAAAAAAGTCCCAAAGTAAGTATCATATGTGAATATGGAAAAAAATATGGAAAAAAACAACATCCAACAATGATAATTGTGTTAAATCAAGTCCATAAACACAGGTGTGCAAAAATCAGTGACAAATTCCTCCACCACAAACAATGTGCCAACACCACACAAAATGCGCGCTTGCCGCAAGGCAAGCTAGATGAGCTTATGGCTAAATACCCAGCCAGGGCCTTTTTCCAGAGGGTTCTAAAACGATATCTCCAGATGGTCGGTGTAATGGAAGAGTCCAGCAGATAGCCGGGATACCACGATCAATCAGGAACCATGGGAAGTAGCCGAATGTTACCCAGAAGGAAAGAAGAAACTCACCATAGCGTAAATCCAGTAAAGTATCATTTAATAGAAATAAAAACTACACTTACAACGAGATGATAAAAACAGCAAAATAGCCGGCCGGCTGTGCGAACGCCCGTCCGCTTAGACAGATAAACGCGAGCACGTCAACTCATCCCAAAGTCCGTTTCGTCATATGACGTCGTCTTGGGGCACGGGCGACACACTGACGCATCGCGCTTAAGATAGAGCCAGAGAAAACCAAGCCTCGATCCGAGTCAGGACTGGGACGATCTAGTATTCTGCGCAGAGGAGCGGCGAAAGGCCAAGTCCGCCATGCTAGAAGCTGGCAAAAAAGTTAAATACCAATTAAAAATCATTATAGACCTAACCAATTAAACAAAGAGGATGAGATTCTCAAATAAACGGAGAATAAATGTAGAAATTAATATTGGCGGTTAGAATTGTGATGTCCAAACCAAAAACTAAAAACCGACTTTTCTTAGCTATGTCGGCAACCAATCCCCACATATCTCACAGATATATTGTACCCAGTAAGCGTGGGGAGAGAAAAATTGGACTGACCCAAAAGCTGACAAACTTTAGATAATTATAGAGTATTGATTAAGATAAGGACATGAAAATGTGTAACAACCGGACTAAAATAGTCCCAAATAATTGTTACAATGATAAAAATACTAGTAATAGAAACAAAATAGAAAAAAGGGGATATATTTGGATAAAAACCATTATCATTGGGATTGAGGGATGTCATGATAATCAGTCCATCAAAATCAATTGAAATGGCTAAGGTTAGTAGGCACCAGCCCAAATTACCTAAAATATAGGATCAGCCCATCCAGAAGATAGACCCCCGTGGGCAAAAAACTATATTAAAAGGCAGAAAAGTTAAAAAAAGGGAATTGGGGCCAAAAATATTTTAAAAGTGGGTAAAGCTTAGCCTCTAAATTTAATAGGCACCCACTCCCACCACCCCAAATTCGCCAAGAGATCATTGAGTCCCAAAAAAAAAGTATTTTAAATTTTTAATTTAAAATGGATCAACTCAGATCTTAGCATTCATACAAGATATCTACAGTAACAAGCCATATGGGAATAGAATAATAAAAAAACCTTTCGGCCCCAACACGGCAAGCAAAGCTCGTCATGCTGGAGATGTCCCACCACTAACTCACATCAAGTTCACACCTTTAACATTCATATAAAAATGATCGATAATGAGTGTCAATTAGAACAAATGTCAAACAGCCCAAAAGGTAACAGAAGTAACAGAAATGTATTTAAGAATTATCTATGAAGGCGTTCAAGTCGACATTCAAACCGAAAAGGAGTGTAACATTTTATTCTATGGATCCAAGACATTTCAAGTCTTGATATGCTCCTAACCAAAGCACCACCTCTCCATTGTGGGCGATATTTATCAATACCCATAAAGATAGTCTTAGAAGGGTCTTTATTGTGGACCAAAAGATAGTGCTTGGAGACCGAGCCGAGACCGGTTCTATTTACCCCTTCCGTACCCATGTTGATATATGTCAGACCATTTATATACTTTTAAATTACAAAATTACCGCGTGCCTGCTCCTGAGTGGCCCAGAGCCACGAAACGCGTCGAGCTATCAGATGCTGCGTTTTATTGTCGTATCATTTCTTCATATTTTATAGTTGATCCCTCACGGCAGGAACATTGAGGCCATAGGTCATGCAGGCATTGCCTTGTAATATATGTGTACATTCATATGTTATTGGTGGACGATGTAATTTTATCATGCAGTGTTATATGATACCAGTGTTATTACCATGTCTAATTGTTCTTTAAACTGACATTAGCAATATGAACGTTATCCATTGTATATGATTTAATAAACATTTTATTAATCCGCAATGTATCGAGTTGCAAACCATGTGCTTCACTTAAAGTCCCACCCCCTTGTTGTTTGCTTGCCTGCTTGGTTGCTCACTTGCTTTCTTGTCGTCATAAGCCGTCAAGAAAACCTGGAAGCGGATTGGTTTCTATGTAGAGCTGCACCAGATTTTGCACTCTCCTGTTTTAGTAAATAAACCCCAATGTTCTAATAAGTTAATGCAATTTAACATGCGTTGTGTGAGGGCAGCTTATTTGTTTGAATGGGCTGCCTAACGCACCCAAAATAGGTGTATGCCCAGGTAGTGCAATAACAAGCATTGTGACGGTGCAATGGAGTGCCATTAAGGATGAATGTCACCGCTGCGAACCTGGTCTTATGCTAACTTGACAGTACAACAGAATGAGCCAATCATATAGGTCACAGCTGGCGTGCAGATACAAAGTTTGTTAATTGGAGATCCAGACTGACAATGATAAGCCAATGTCTCACAAGACCATGCAAGCTCTTTCACTTAGCCATTGGACCACCTATCTGATAGACCTGATCAACAGCCCAACATTCAACTGAAGGAACACACATGGCAGGCTGACAACACTGCTGTCACCGGAAGAATCTCCAGGTAAGAAAAATTTGTTACAGATTCCCAAAAAAGTATTTGCTTAAAGTGGCAGTAAACACATTTTGCCTATTCTTACCTACAGGTAAGCTTAAGTAGGTAACATTAATATCTCCTAAAAGTGCACTGCTTAGGAGATATTCCAGCGAGCGGCAGCTGCTGATGTCACCGGCACATGCTCTCTGAAGGAATGGCGTACCCGTGCCGTTCCTTCAGAGCTCTGTACCATGCGTGAGAGTGAAAGTTCTAAGTGTTCAGGTAGGGAAGGATTAGGCAGTAAAGTGGTTGTAAAGGCTGAAGTTTTTTTTTTACCATTGTGCACGTCATTCATTGGTGATTTGAGAAAGAGTAGTGGTGCGAAACGCGTTGTCATGGTAACACCCCTATGTATGACTGCAGCTTGAGCTTCACAACCCTTCCATTGCAGCGGCTCTCCCTGGTATCCTCCAGCAGCCTGGTTGAAGTCACTTCTGGCTCACACAGTCCCCAGCATGGAGAGAGGATTGCATTCCCCCGCCTGTTTGGAAACCACGGGAGGTTTTACAGCCATTCTATCGCTCTGTCAGTATGAGGTGTTAGTCCAGCATTACCGCCACACAGGGAGACATGTGATTCCGAGGCTCCATGCATAATATTAGGCAATATCATGGTCAGGGCTGGGCTCAGCCCTTCCCTCTCTGAGCTGGCCGATCAGCTGTTGGCTAATTGCCAGCTCCTTTCTCTCCACAGTGACTCACCTGTTGATGATATCCTGCTCGTCAGTCCTGCCTACTTAAGCCGTCCAGCCCAAAGGATCTCTGCCTTCGCCTTGGTCACATCTCTAGAGACGCTCCCCTGTATTCCTGTTAAAGACTTGATTTGCTGACGTTCCTTCTGGCTCCAGATCCTGCTTGCTGTTCTACTATGCTCATCTCTGGCTCCCTGACGTTTTGGCTTGTCCGACTATCCATTCCAGGTTCCTGAACTCTGGCTATGTTTTGACTACGTTTACTCTGTTTACCTTTTTATTATTATTAAACAAGCGTGATTTAACTGTACTTCTGTCTCGGTCTGATTCATGGTTTCTGCCAATTATGAACAATAAGTGTTGGTTCACACTGAAGCGGCTTCAAAGGCACTGACTCTGAAGCAGCTCTGCACAGCGTGACTTCAGCGTGGCTTACAAACGACTTCTTTAATCAATTGCCGACCAGCTGCAGCCATTATACTGCGGCAGGTTGGTTCATTCCCGCAAATCGCCATAGTTTTACTTTGGCTCTTTTAAGAGCCAAAGCAGGCACACACACGCCCGCTGTATGGCGGGGGACCCGATGTGCGTGGCTGGCAGCCGCGATGTCCGCTGGCCACCCGGGAACAAAAGCAAAACTGGAATCTGTCAATGTAAACAGACAGATCCCCGTTCTGACAGGGGAGGTGAGAGAGATCTGCTGTTCCTAGTGATCAGGAACAGGATATCTCTCCTCCTCCAGTCACTCCCCTCCCCCCACATTTAGAAACACCTCACTAGGGAATACCTAACCCTTTGATCGCTCCCTAGTGTTAACTCCTTCCCTGCCAGTGACATTCCAAAGTAATCAGTGCATTTTCATAGCACAGATCGCTGTATAAAATGTCAATGGTCCCAAAAAATTTTCAAAAGTGTCCGATCTGTCTGCCGCAATCAAGCTAAAAATCTCTGATCACCGCCATTACAAGTAAAATAAATAAATAAAAAAGCCATAAGTCTATCCCCTCTTTTGTGCAACCAATCAATATACGCTTATTGCGATTTTTTTTTACCAAAAAATAGGTAGAAGAATATATATTGGCCTAAACTGAAGACATATTTTTTTTAATTTTTGGGATATTTATTATAGCAAAAGTAAAAAATATTTACGTTTATTTACGTTTTTTTTCAAAATTCTCTGTCTTTTTTTGTTTATAGCGGAAAAAAATAAAAACCGCAGAGGTGATCAAATACCACCAAAAGAAAAGCTCTATTTGTGGGGAAAAAAAGGACATACATTTTATTTGGGTACAGCGTTGCACAACCGTGCAATTATTAGTTAAAGCGTTACAGTGCCGTATAGCAAAAAATGTCCCGGTCATTACCCACTTCAATACAGGGCACTTTCCCCCCTTCCTGCTCAAGCCAATTTTCAGCTTTCAGTGCTGTTTAAATGACTATTGCGCGGTCATGCTACACTGTACCCAAACACTTTTTTTTATCTTTTCTTCCCACAAATAGAGCTTTCTTTTGGTGGTATTTGATCACCTCTGCGGTTTTTATTTTTTTTGCTAAACAAATAAAAAAAAAGACCGAAAATCTTGAAAAAAAAAAAAAAGTTTTTCTTCGTTTCTGTTATAAAATTTTGTAAATAAGTATGTTTCCTCCTTCACTGATGGGCACTGAAGAGGCTGCACTGCGGGACACTGATAAGGTGGCACTGATGAGCATGAATGAGGTGGCACTGATAGGCACCACAGATGGGCATGGATAGGCACTAATTGACACTGATAGATGGCACCGATTGACTGGCATATGTGGGCACACATTGCCACCCATGGCCACTGGGGATGCCATCCCTGGTGGTTATCAATGGGGGCCATCCCTGGTGGTCCTGGGTGGGCATCCGAGGGGGGCTGCGCTGATAATCCGCGCAGCCCCCCCCCCATCAGGAGAACCCCTGACCGGCTCTCGTCTACTTGCGTCTAGCAGACACGAGTGAGGTAAAGCCGATGAACGGCTCTTCCGGTTTACATCGTGATCAGCCGTGATTGGACACAGAATATAACAGAAACGAAGAAAAACTTTTTTTTTCTTTTTTTTTAAATTTTCGGTCTTTTTATTTATTTAGCCGTGATTGGACAGGGCTGATCACGTGGTAAAGCATCTCCGTCAGAGACGCTTTACCTAGATCGGAGTTTCTTGACCATGTCACGACCACGTCATATGATGTCAGGATATCGTAACCACTTTGCCGACGTCATTTTCCTATATGGCGGGCGGCAAGTGGTTAAGGGGGAAAATCTTCCGTTCTGTAAGTGGTTGATAGAAGTCAATGCAAGCCACTCCAAAGTCACCCCCAAGTAGTACAGGAACCTTTTTCTACGTCAGAACAGTTCCATAGCACTGAATGGAGAAGTAAGTTGTCAGGCGGCCTGACAGGTCACCCCAGTGTGAACCGAACCTAAAGTGATTTTGTTTTATTGACTTTTCGACCAGAAACTGGATTGTGTCTGCATGTACGGAGAGCCACATTTTTTGGGCCTTGTGGTTTTTATTAAGAAAAACTCTTCATCCTTTTACATCTCTCAAGCAGATTTATTTTGTTAACCATTCTAATAAAAGATCCATCTCAAGTCAGAGACACAGGGGTTTATTTTCTAAAGCTGGAGAGTGCAAAATCAGGCTCACTTCTGCATAGAAACCAATCAGCTTCCAGGTTTTCTTGTCAAAGGTTAATTGAGCAAGCTGAGGTTAGAAGCTGATTGGCTACCATGCCCAGCTCCACCAGTTTTAGTAAATCTACCCCATTAAGACAAGTATAGTAAGTACAAAGCACTTTATTGGATATATTTTTCTCATACCTTACTGCATAGAATGCAGTAGAGTAAAAAAGCCTTTTCACTTTAAGACCCCTTTCACACTGGGGCCCTTTTCAGGCGTTTTAGCGCTAAAAATAGCGCCCCTCAAGCCACCCCAGTGGGAAAGCCCGAGTACTTTCACACTGGGGCGGTGCACTTGCAGGACGGGAAAAAAAAAGTCCTGCAAGCAGCATCTTTGGGGCTGGGCGGGAGCGCTGTATACACCTCTCCTCCACTGCCAATGAAATGAATGGGCAGCGCCACCGAAACGCCTACAAAGCGCTTCAGGAGCGGTGCTTTTTGCGCGCCATTAACCCTTTCCTCAGCCGCTAGCACGGAGGGGGGGCGCGGTTAAAAGCACCCCTCTATCGGCCGAATAGTGCCGCTATAACAGCTGTAAAGCGCCACTAAAACTAGCGGCGTTTTACCGCTACTGCCCACACCGGCCCAGTGTGAAAGGGGTCTAAATATGCTTAACAATGATTTGCAATAACCAAAATCAGCCAATCAGAATCCCCCTGAATCTGCCAAAGACTGAATATTTTAAGTTTGATCGTGTCTTTTTACCTATACCCAACCAAAATGTTTGATTTAATTTTCTTTCCTATTCTGTGCTTGCGCACACATTTAATGACAAAGGACGGAATAGAAGTTTATTGTTGAGGAAATTTCATCTTGGAAAAAAAAAAAAAAATTCAGAAACCGTCTGCATACAAAGAAATAGCTCAAGCTTCCAAACACTGGCAAGACTGGTACTGGAATTGTCCTGGCCACACTGATAGCGATGTGATCAATATCAGATATTGGTTACGGCCACACAGATACAACTATTCCATATTGACCATAGCTGGGATAGATTCAGACTGTGTGTGGAGGACAGTCAGGTGGCTCAGCGTGGTGGCTATATACACTTCCTGAGGTATAATTGTACAGTCAGCCTTGCAGTTAAGGAGGGAGGTAGCATTGTTTTCATGTAATAAGTCTACAGTTCCTGGTACGACAGTCAGGTTCTGGTAGTGACAGTTCTCGGTGTAAGCGAGCTTTTCTGCAGCTTTAGAGGAATCTTCGCTGTCCTCTTCAGTAAGCTCCGATTTCTGACCATCTTCAGCTTTTGGATCCAGAACAACAAGGAATGACTTCCAGGGCATGTTTTTATCATGGATCTTCACCAAAGGAAAAAGAGAACAAGTATGAGAAGACAAGTATGAGAAGACAAGTATGAGAAGACAAGTATGAGAAGATGAGAAGACAAGTATGAGAAGATGAGAAGGCAAGTATGAGAAGATGAGAAGGCAAGTATGAGAAGATGAGAAGGCAAGTATGAGAAGACAAGGATGAGAAGACAAGGATGAGAAGACAAGGATGAGAAGATGAGAAGGCAAGTATGAGAAGACAAGGATGAGAAGACAAGGATGAGAAGACAAGGATGAGAAGACAAGGATGAGAAGATGAGAAGACAAGTATGAGAAGATGAGAAGACAAGTATGAGAAGATGAGAAGACAAGTATGAGAAGATGAGAAGACAAGTATGAGAAGATGAGAAGACAAGTATGAGAAATGAGAAGGCAAGTATGAGAAGATGAGAAGACAAGTATGAGAAGACAAAGGTGTCCTTTTATGAAAGTGCGGTAAAATACCGCTTTTCAGTTCTCAGGCATTCTCAGAGGAGATCGCTCTCCTCTGAGTGCCTGTTTATGAAAGTGTGTAGATCATGTTGAGTTGAGGAGCGATCTACAAATGCCGGGAACTCCTGAGAATGGCTCCTCTCACTGTAATCTCGTGTGATGTAGCGGGATTACAGTATGAGGAACCATAAAATACAAAGTGTAACACAAATCAGCACACATTATTCCCCAACATATTAATAAAATAAAGTTAAATTCCCCCTACACAATATACATTAACCTAATTATAAAAAAAAATTGTTTTTATCAATATTTAAAGATCATACATGTCCCTATTTAAATGTGAATGGTGTATACTAAATGAATGTAATGCACATATGTAATGCAGCTATACACCATTCATATAAATGCAAAATACATTTATAATCATTAAAAAAATAATGTTAATAAAGTATACAAGTATAAATATTTATTAATAAATTAAAATAAAATATATTTCATAATTGATAAACATAAAAATTGATAAACTGGTGCAATGCGAGAACACTGCAAATCCACTGCGGGTTCCCGCATCGCACCGACTCGCATGTCAGTTCACACGTCCATATGCGAATCGCTGGGGAGTGTGAATACATTGTTAAGGACACCCCCAGTTCAGCTTTCATATCGCACTGCGAACTGACAGTCCGGACATGTGATCCGATTCTGGTCCGAACAGAAAAAAGGGTCCTGTGCGTGTTTGCACCGAATGCGGTGCGATATCAGCCATACTACCTGTACAGCTGATATCGCAACGCACAGACATCGCATGTAATGTGAAATGGCAGTGTGCTGCGAATTACATGTGATGCCTGTGCGATGTCCGGCATCGCACAAGTGTGAACTGGGCCTAAAAGTTAACACCCCCAAATCAGTTCGCATATCGCAGTGTGATCTGCAAACTCGGACAGTAATCGAATCGCATGGGTGTGAACACCCATGCGATCCGATTCTGCTGTGGACCAAAAAAAGGGTCCTGTAAGAGTTTGGTCCGAGTGCAATGCAAATTTAGCAATACTATCTGTATGGCTGAAATCGCATCGCACAGAGATCGGATGTGATTTTTCACTGCAGTGCGGTGCGAATCACATCCGATCTCGGACACCGCAGCAGTGGGAACTGGCCCTAAATCATATTGCATTTGCACCAAAATGGTACAGGACCCTTTATTTGGTCCGCACTGGAATCGGATCGCATGGGTGTGAACACCCATGCGATCCGATTCCTGCACCATTACATAGTTCGCACTGCGATCTGTGAAATGATCTGGGGGTGTCATTAACTTTACATTGACACCCGCAGTGGTGCGCAGATGTCAATGTAGGTGCGATGTGAAAACCCACACAGGAATCACGCTGGTTCACGCATCGCACAAGTGTGAACCCAGCCAGAGACGTGAACATCTAAAAAATTTAGGAGGGAATTTTAAGGAAAAAAAAACTTTTAGGAGGGAAGTTGAAGGGAAAAAAACTTACATTTAAATGCCCATCACTGCAGCCTTCTCAGTGCAGCCTTGTCAGTGCAGCCATGTCAGTGCAGCCATGTCAGTGCAGCCTGCCCCAGTGCAGCCTGCCCCAGTGCAGCCTGCCCCAGTGCAGCCTGCCCCAGTGCAGCCTGCCCCAGTGCAGCCTTGGATCCCCTGTCCCTGCTTCCCGGGCTTCAAAATCGCCGACTGCGATTTGAAAATGGCGCCGCAGGCGCCGAAATACACAGAGCCGGTCCTCGGCTCTTTCCGGCGGCTCTCATTCACTTTCGGCTCCCCCCTTAGCCAGAGCGGAGCTATCCGAGTATGTTCGGATAGCTCCGCTCGGAACTACGAGTGGAGCCGAAAGTAAACGAGAGCCGCCGGAAAGAGCCGAGGACCGGCTCTGTGTATTTCGGCGCCGGTGGCGCCATTTTCAAATCGCGGCCGGCGATTTTGACAGCTCGGGATCGCAGGGTATCGGCGTATAACACGCACCTGCGACTTTCCCCTGATTTTAAGGGGAAAAAAGTGCGTGTTATACGCCGATAAATACGGTGTAGGTATATATATATATATATATATATATATATATATATATATATATATATATATATATATATATATATATATATATATATATATATATATATATATCTATATCTCTCTATCTATATATATATAAAAATATATATAATAGATGTATCTATATATAGATATATCTATAGATAGATATAGTCTATATATATCAATACATATCTATATATCTCTATCTATCTATCTATCTATCTATATATATACACACTATAAATTTCACCAGTTTCAGGCTTCTCACTCTGATTCTCCACTTCTGAAATGGTGAATCAGAAAGTGAGAATTCTGTCACAGATCGCCAGTGAGGTGCTGAGATCGCACCTTCATAAACTGGCCGTTTCTGTGAAGTCAGTTACAAATTCTCACTGTGCTGAGATAATCAGCGGAGAACATGTTCTCCACTGATTATCTCAGTTTCATAAACTGGTAATGAGCTGAGATCAGCGGTGAGACTCGGGATCGCTGCTGATCTCAGTTTCATAAAAGGACACCAATATGAGAAGGCAAGTATGAGAAGACAAGTATGAGACAACACAACCTTGCTCACTTACATCAGCATGGTCTATAACTCACCATACATGTTGCAATCCGATTGTCAGTGGAACAGAATGTACAAATGATGACAAGACAAACAGCCCAGCTGGGACACGGGCAGCAATACAATTTCCCTGATCTATCCAAAACTGGAAAAATGATTGGTCTACCTACAGTGCCTTGCAAAAGTATTCACACCCCTTGAAATTTTCCACATTTTGTCATGTTACAACCAAAAACGTAAACGTATTTTATTGGGATTTTATGTGATAGACCAACACAAAGTGGCACATAATTGTGAAGTGGAAGGAAAATAATAAATGTTTTTTACATTTTTGTTTACAAACAAATATGTGAAAAGTGTGGCGTACATTTGTATTCAGCCCCCTTTACTCTGATACCCTAACTAAAATCTAGTGGAACCAATTGCCTTCAGAAGTCACCTAATTAGTAAATAGAGTCCACCTGTGTGTAATGTAATCTCAGTATAAATACAGCTGTTCTGTGAAGCCCTCAGAGGTTTGTTAAAGAACCTTCGTGAACAAACAGTATCATGAAAGCCAATGAACACACCAGACAGGTCAGGAATAAGGATGTGGAGAAGTTTAAAGCAGGGTTAGGATATAAAAAAATATCCCAAGCTTTGAACATCTCACGGAGCTCTGTTCAATCCATCGTCCGAAAATGGAAAGAGTATGGCACAACTGCAAACCTACCAAGACATGGCCGTCTGCCTAAAATGACCGGCCGGGCAAGGAGAGCAATAATAGAAAGACAATCCTGTGAGCCACAAATTCCTAGATGCTAAAACATAAATAAAATACCTAAAGCTGCTAGCGTTACACACGTCACATATATCATGCAAAAACAATTATAAATATATATATACATACTGTGCTAAAAAGGCATGTATAAGAAGTGCACAGTAAATAATTGATCTCAAAATTAAATAAATAATGAACCAGTGAATTATAAATATTAATACACCTATATCATACTATGGATATAGTCAAGTGCCTAGTGCATAACTGTAGCAATATATCAAAGTGCTTCTGTGCTTTCATATATTTAATATAATTCATATATTTTTATATATTATTTCTATTATATTATAATATACAATTCATATATTCTTGGACACTGTATGAAAGCACAGAAGCAAGGAGAGCATTCATCAGAGAAGAGCCAAGAGGTCCATGGTAACTCTGGAGGAGCTGCAGAGATCCACAACTCAGGTGGGAGAATCTGTCCACAGGACAACTATTAGTCGTGCTCTCCACAAATCTGGACTTTATGGAAGAGTGACAAGAAGAAAGACATTGGTGAAAGAAAGCCATAAGAAGTCCCCTTTTCAGTTTGCGAGAAGCCATGTGGAGGACACAGCAAACATGTGGAAGAAGGTGCTCTGGTCACATGAGACCAAAATTAAACTTTTTGGCCTAAAAGCAAAACGCTATGTGGGGGGGGGGGGGAACTAACACTGCACATCACCCTGAACACATCATCCCCACCGTGAAACATGGTGGTGGCAGCATCATGTTGTGGGGATGCTTTTCTTCAGCAGGGACAGGGAAGCTGGTCAGAGTTGATGGGAAGATGGATGGAGCCAAATACAGGACAATCTTAGAAGAAAACCTGTTAGAGTCTGCAAAAGACTTGAGACTGGGGCGGAGGTTCACCTTCCAGCAGGACAACGACCCTAAACATACAGCCAGAGCTACAATGGAATGGTTTAGAAGTCTCCAAATTACGGCCCTCCAGTTGTTCAGGAACTACAATTCCTATCATGCCTAGTCATGTCAGAATTTTAGGCTGGATTCACAATAGTCCGGTGCGATTTGCAGCTCTGATTTCTCTGCGAAGATAAAAATTATTCATTCAGCGGTTCCTCTCCGATGTAGCGTTGGATCAGCTGACCAGGGAGAGGGGGGAGGTGTAGGAGGCGGGGGGAGAGAATTCCTGTTCAGAAAGGAACACATCTGCAAATCAGATGTGTTCCCATTGAAGATTATGTGCCTGCAATTCGCACCGCACTGCCTAGAAAACGCACACGAATTTTGCGGAGTGCGGATGCAAGGCACATATGTGAACCATACCCATTGAAAATATCTTTTCAAATGTTCTGGAAATTGGATGTGGTGTAATCCGCATCCAATTCACAATAGCATGAACCCAGCCTTACAATGTCTCATTGGATGTGTAGTTCCGCAACAGCTGAAGGGCCATAGTTTGGAGATCCCTGGTTTAGATCAAAGCATATTCATGTGTTAGAGCGGCCCAGTCAAAGTCTAGACCTAAATCCAATTGAAAATCTGTGACAAGACTTGAAAATTGCTGTTCACAGAAGCTCTCCATCCAATCTGACAGAACTTTTTTGCAAAAGAGAATGGGCAAAAATGTCACTCTCTAGATGTACAAAGCTGGTAGAGACATACAGCTGCAAGTCTTTTTGGGTAATTGCAGTGAAAGGTGGTTCTAAAGTCTTGACTCAAGGGGGCTGAATACAAAATGCACGCCACACTTTTCACAGATTTAGCTATAAAAAAAAATGTTGTAAACCATTTATCATTTTCCTTCCACTTCACAATTATGTGCCACTTTGTGTTGATCTATCACATAAAATCCCAATAAAATACATTTACGTTTTTGGTTGTAACATGACAAAATGTGGAAAATTTCAAGGGGTATGAATACTTTTTCAAGGCACTGTATATAATCCCTTTCTTGGAGTACATTAACCACTTCAGGTCCGCCCCATAGCAGTTTTGCTGCTGCAGGGCAGCACCTGTGCATCGGATCACATATACAATTGTGCTCATAAGTTTACATACCCTGGCAGAATTTATGATTTCTTGGTCAATTTTCAGAGAATATGAAGGATAACAGAAAAACTTTTCTTTCACTCATGTTTAGTGTTTGGCTGAAGCCATTTATTATCAATCAACTGTGTTTACTCTTTTTAAAATCAGAATGACAACAGAAACTACCCAAATGACCCTGATCAAAAGTTTACACACACACATATTATATATATATATATATATATATATATATATATATATATATATATATATATATAAATAAGAGGAGACTGCTTATAGCCAGGAGGAAGCAGTGGCTTTTGATCTGCACTTTAATCAGGAGGAAGGGAGTGATCCTTGAAATCAGCATTTAAGCCAAAATTAGCCTCCACAGGAAAGAGGAAACACAGAGAGGATCTTTTCAAGTTGATAATAATATTTATCACAGGCTGTTATATAAAGCCCTTAAGGTGAGGGTACATCTGGTGGAGGGTGTGTGCACACCGCATGAAGATATCATCACGTTTTAGGTTTTCATAACGGATTTTTGAAATATTATCATTAAGGATTTTTGTGCAATACACGGAGCATGTGCACCTTATTTATATATATTTTGTGGACACTTTACCCTTGTATCACAGGATGCTACATTATTAAGGATCTTTATGCAATACACGGAGCACGAGCACTTTATTGTATTACATTATTGTTTTTGGACATTATCTTTGTATTACAGGATATATTTTATGGTTATTTATGGCATTTGCGCTACACATGTATATTAGTTGTACAGCCATTTAAGCGCCGCACATTTGATAGAGCAGTATGCTTATGGAATATAACTCAGCAAACCGAAGGGGATTGGGAGTAAGGCCGGTCATAGACGGAGCAAATTTCTTTCCTGCAATTGAAAAGAAATTTGCTAAATTTCCCCATTAACACAGTCAGTGTTGACAAGGGAATCCATCTTGCGGAGGCAATGTGTTCTCCTGGCAGGGCCACCCCCCCCCCCCGCCGTCTGGAGAACACAGTGATTATTGCTAGCAGCTAAAACAGCCGGTAGTGATAATTGCATTTACAATCTGGCAGGCTGGTTGTACTCAAGGTGATCGATCATCTTGGGTACATTCAGCATGCTCATACATGGTTCAAATCTCAGCTGGTAAACCATCCATGGCCACCTTAAAAAATAGGATTTTTTAAAACAGCTTACCTGTAAAATCCTTTTCTTTCGAAGGACATCACGGAACACAGAGCCACAGTAATTACTGATGGGTTATATAGGTATCACTGGTGATTGGACACTGGCACACCCTATCAGGAAGTTCAACCCCCTATATAATCCCTCCCCCTTGCAGGGATACCTCAGTTTTGTAGCCAAGCAATATAGTGTATTAGAAGAGGGGTGGGACCTCTGTGTCCCGTGATGTCCTTCGAAAGAAAAGGATTTTACAGGTAAGCTGTTTTAAAAAATCCTATTTTCTTTCTCGAACATCACGGGACACAGAGCCACAGTAATTACTGATGGGATGTCCCAGAGCAATGCTACCTGAGGGGGGGGAACCACGACCAAGTAGGGTGCAATCAGACCTGAGGACCCTGTACCGCTGCCTGCAGCACACTACGCCCAAAGGCGATATCCTCATGCCTTCTCACATCCACCTGATAGAATCTGGTGAATGTATGAACTGAAGACCAGGTTGCGGCCTTGCAGATTTGAGCCATAGAGGCCCGGTGATGCACTGCCCAAGAAGCACCAATAGCCCTTGTGGAATGTGCCCTGATCTGAAACGGGGGAACCTTCTGTTTCAAACCGTAAGCTTGAATGATCAACTGTCAAATCCATTTAGAAATGGTAGCTTTTGACGCTGCCTGTCCTCTATTGGGACCCTCTGGCAGCACAAACAAAACATCCGTCTTGCGGATCTGAGTTGTTGCCCCTAGATAGGCCTTAACTGCTCTTACTACATCCAACGAATGTAGAGATCTCTCTTCCGGAGAACAGGGATCTGGAAAAAAGGAAGGTAGAACAATGTCTTGGTTTAAATGAAAATCAGAAACCACCTTCGGTAAAAAACTAGGATGAGGGCGTAGTACCACTCTATCCTTGTGTATAATCAAATAAGGCTCCTTACAGGAAAGAGCTGCTAATTCTGATACTCTTCTAGCAGAAGAGATGGCCACCAGAAAAATTTCCTTGTCAACAAGACCAAAGGAATCTGACTTATTGGTTCAAAAGGCCGTTTCTGTAACACAGCCAGGACCAAATTCAAGTCCCAGGGGTTTAGGGGCGCTTTAACCGGAGGATTAAGACGCATCACCCCCTGCATAAAGTTTCGGACCAAAGAATGCGAAGCAAGTGGCCGCTGAAATAATACTGATAAAGCAGAGACCTGGCCCTTGATGGTACTCAAGGCCAGCTTCATCTCTAATCCCATCTGTAGAAAATCAAGGATTCTACCTATGACATATTTCCTGGGATGCCAACCTCTGGATTCACACCAGGTTATATAAGCCTTCCAGACTCTATGATAAATCATCCTGGAAGCTGGCTTCCTTGCATTAATCAAGGTAGATATGACAGGACCTGAGAGCCCACGACTCTTCAGAACGTGGGTCTCAATAGCCAAACCGTCAAATTTAGCGTTTGTAAGGCAGGATGGAACACTGGACCTTGAGATAACAGGTCTGGGCGTTCCGGTAGTGTCCACGGGGAACCTACCGTCATCCTTACTATTTCTGCATACCAAGTCCTTCTGGGCCAAGCGGGGGCCACCAGAAGTACCGACTTCCTTTCCTGCCTGATCCTGCGAAGGAGTCGTGGTAGTAGCAGAATAGGCGGGAATGCGTAAATCAGTGAGAACCGATGCCACGGAATCACCAACGCATCCGTCCCGCATGCAAGAGGATCTTTTGTCCTTGCCACAAATCTGTCTATCTTTTTGTTGAATCGGGATGCAAAGAGATCTACATCTGGAACCCCCCATCTTTGGCATATGGCCCAAAAGACGTCAAGATGCAGAGACCATTCCCCTGGAAGTAACTGCTGGCGACTTAGATAGTCCGCCTGCCAATTTTCTATTCCCGGGATGAAAACTGCCGATATGCATGGCACATGCATCTCTGCCCAGACTAAGATCTGGTTCACCTCTTTTTGAGCAGCTCGGCTCTGGGTGCCTCCCTGATGATTGACATAAGCCACTGCTGTGGCATTGTCGGACTGGATCCTGACCGGACAACCCTGTAGCCTGATAGTCCAGGCCTTTAGAGCTAGATGTATCGCCCGGATCTCCAGAATGTTGATGGGTAAGGTCCTCTCTGTCTTGGACCATACCCCTTGGACCGCAGCCTGTTCCAGAACTGCTCCCCAACCTGACAGACTGGCATCTGTTGTTACCACCGTCCAGGTAACCGGTAGAAAGGATTTCCCCTTCTGCAGGTTTTCGGGTATGAGCCACCAATTGAGGCTCTGATGCACCGCATGCGACAGGTGCATCGGAAAGTCTGATGCCTGAACCTTCTTGTTCCAGGTCGACAGAATACTGTGTTGCAGCATTCTTGAGTGAAACTGAGCATAGGGAACTGCTTCGAATGAAGACACCATCCTCCCTAGTAGCCTCATACAAAGGCGGACTGAGGGACCCTTCTTGGTCCTTACTGTCAGAATCAGCTCTCTCAAAGCAGTGATCTTTGCCTGGGGTAGAAATATTTTCTCCTGGCTTGTATCTATAATCAGACCTAAATACTCCAGTCTTCTTACTGGTTTTAGGAAAGACTTTTCTAAGTTGAGGATCCAACCCAGGTGTTCTAGATACCTGACCGTGGTCCTCAAGTTTCCCTTCAAAGAGGCTACCGACCGGTCTATCAAGAGCAGGTCGTCTAGGTATGCTATGACAGCTATACCCTGAGCCCTTAATCTGGCCAGAGGAGGAGCCAAGATCTTTGTGAACACTCGAGGTGCAGTGGCTATCCCGAAAGGCAGAGCCACAAACTGGAAATGGCGCCCTCCTACCTCGAAGCGCAGAAACTTCTGATGAGCAGGAAAAATGGGCACATGCAGATATGCATCTCTGATGTCTATTGATGCCAGAAATTCTCCTCCCTGCAGGGTGGGAACTACTGTTCGAATTGATTCCATGCGGAAGGATTGAATCCTTAGGAATCGGTTCAGATCCCTTAAGTCCAGAATGGGCCTGACATCCCCATTTGGCTTTTGGACCGTAAAAAGGTTGGAATAGAAGCCCAATCCCTGGTCCTTTGCGGGAACTATCATAATGACCTCCTGCGACAAAAGTCGCTCTAACGCTAGAAGGAGCGACTGCTTCTTCTCTGGGTCTCTGGGAACATTTGATCTGAGGAACCGAGGAGAGGGGAATTCCTGAAACTCCAGCTTGTACCCTAAGGTTACCGTGGAGATTACCCATCTGTCCTGGAAGTCCTCGTGCCAGAGCTCTGAGAACTGTCGCAGTCTTCCCCCCACTCGAGTGAGCGGGGGCGCCCCCTCATGCAGAGGTCTTAGTGTTTTGCCTAGTAGGCTTCTTTCCCCAGGACTTCTTTTGTCCCTGGGGTTGACTCTTGTCTCTGGACCCCGATGGAGGCGGCCGTCGAGACTGCCTGGAGGCTGAAGCCCCCGGCGCTGGGGAAAGAGTCCGTTTGAAAGAGGGACGCTTACTCTTCTTCTTGACAGGTAAGAGAGTGCTTTTCCCACAAGAGATTCTCTTGATATAGTTATCCAAGTCCTCTCCAAACAACCTTGCACCACGAAATGGAAACCCAGCCAGTAGCTTCTTACATGGTGCTTCGGCTGACCAATTTTTCAACCATAGGATTCTACGTATATGCACCAACCCCAGTGAAAGACGGGAGGTTTGCATGATAGAATCTCTAATGGCGTCAACCACAAAGCATAAGGCCGCTGGAAGGTTAGCAAACCCCTGGGCCTGCTGTTCAGGTAATACTTTGATGACCTGCTTAACATGGTCTCTTAAGTATTGACAGACTCCAATCGCTGCTACTGCAGGTTGGGCCACTGATCCTGCTAAGGAGAAAACATCCTTCAATAGGGATTCCATCCTTTTATCTACAGGATCCCTGAGCATTGTCTACAGGACAAGTCAGGCTATTATTTACGGAGGAAATGGCGGCATCAATAGCCGGTATTCCCCACATTTTAATAAACTTTTCTTCCATCGGATAAAGTGTTGAAAACTTTCTCGGCGGAAAAAAACGTTTGTCTGGGTGATCCCACTCAGAATAAATGAGCTTTTCAAGTAAAGTATGAACGGGAAAAGCATGTGCTGCTTGGAAAGGTTTCAGTGACCCCAAAGCAGAAGAGGATTCCTTAGCAGTTTCAGGTATGGGCAACTTAAATGTGGAGCGGACCAATCCAGTGAGGATCTGCACTAAGACTTTCTCCTCTTGGGAAGTCGCAGAGGGTCCCTCTCCACCTGATTCCCCCGAAGAGGAATCATCCGTCCCATCCCGATCCTCTGAAAGGGATTCATCTCCTTTATCCCAGAGCTCCTCTGTCTGAGGGTCTTGGGGAACAGAGGAAAGCCTAGTGCGTTTTCTTCCACTGAGTGAAGACGTAATCACGGCCATTAATCTTTCCTCTAGACCATTAATGGTTGAGGAAAAAACCTCTTGTGTAATATATACAGGGGCTGAAGTGCCAGAGGCAGGTGTAGCCCCTGACCCCGATGGCTCTCCCCGGCTAGCCGTCCCTGGCCCATCTTTAGGGGGGGAGGATGCTGCCGACAGGGGGCCCTTAGAACCTGAAAGAGATCCTCTAGTGTCTCTGGTTCCTGGGGTGCTTGAACCTCTTCTACCCATAGTGCAAAGCAACAAGGTGTGAGGTATACAAATGAACACTGCCCGCTGAGCGATGTAGTCTGGCTAAAAGCCTTGCTACCCAATGCTCAGTCTGGTGTTACTTCAGTAAATGCTGCCTAGGAGAATGCCTGTGTCCCACCTTACATGCGACCATCAGCTCTGTGTCTCTAGAAGGCTGAGTGCACCTGTACAGAGTGCCTTTAATAGCCTGCAGCTGGCCTGAGTGGGAGTCTAAGCACTCTGTGCTGACGTCCCGCCCCCTCCTCTACCGCCCCCCCCCCCTCGAGTTTTGAAAAAAACGAGCGCTTCCCGCACTGCCGACTCTCCTGTCATGCTTCTGGAGAAAGGCTGGGGATGGGGGGGGGGCGGGGGGGAGGCTGGTAACAAGATCTGCCTGAATGGCTATCTTCAGAGATGGTTGGCCATTGGGCCGCAGAGCCCGGGTGGTATAACCACTTTCTAGACCCCTGTGGCCCCTCTCTAGCCTGGGGGGGAACATTCAAACATGAGAAATCCCCCCCTTCACCTTACCTGTTTGCAGCCTGCTTGAGACGCTGGGGACATAATCAGCGATTACAACACCTGAGACAGAGTCAGCATGTGCAGGTTTGTGCTCTTGGCAGCCCCCCGGTGGTCACAATAGGCATAGCATGCATTTTACCTTAAAGGAGAAAAGCCACTAGAACTCAAAATTCTGTGGAATCTCCTCTTACCTTATCCAGCCGCAGGGTGCTGTTTACACAGACCCAATCTTCACCCTCTCATGGTGGGGCTCCGTTTGAAAAAACCGTCAGAGACTGGGGCCCCCATTAGTAGGGGGATCCAACAGTTCTGGGACCGTAAAGCACCTCGCCAGAAAATTAGGAAGTTTAAAGCCATTTTCTGATCTGCGGGGTCCAGCTCTCTAAAAAGAGAAGCATTACGGGTAAAACCTCGTTTCTTCGGACACAAGGCCCGGGTACCATTCAATTCGGCCATGAAAAGACACTTTGAATGGATTCAGTTCGCCTGGCTTGCCCCAGTATAGGATATAGGATATTCCCTTTGGAGCTCAGCACAGGACATCTTTACACGTCCATCACCTAAGACACTGGCGTAAAAACTGAGGTATCCCTGCAAGGGGGAGGGATTATATAGGGGGTTGAACTTCCTGATAGGGTGTGCCAGTGTCCAATCACCAGTGATACCTATATAACCCATCAGTAATTACTGTGGGCTCTGTGTCCCGTGATGTTCGAGAAAGAAAGTAGTATGCTTTTTTTTTCTTAGCAGAATCTTACCTAGGTGGATGCAGTATGGATACAAAGCTGCATCTGTCTCCAAGACTGTCAGTCACCGCTGTCTGCCTGCCCCCCCCCCCCCCCATGCTCACTGGAGAGTTGGGCTGTGGAAGGGGTGGGATTGGCCAGTTCAGGCTCTCACCGGCTTGCTCAGAGGCTGAGCCGGGTGCCGGTCCAGGCAGACCGGCTCTGTGACTTCAGCCCGCTGTTTGCAGGAAATGGGTCACAGGAGTGCAGAATAAACTGCATTCCTGTGATCCACAGGAGAATCACAGCCAACCAAGCTTTAGCTGTATTTCTCCTTTAAGAAGGGACTAGGAAAAGAGAACAAACCAACAACACAGTGGCTAAGCGATTAGCACTTCGGCCTAGCAGCACTATGGTTGTTGATTTGAATCCCAACCACAACACAACCTGCATTAAGTTTTGCATGTTCTCCATGTGTGGGTTTCCTCCGGGTTATCCCCACACTCCAAAGACATGCTGGTGGGTCAATTGGCTTCTGTCTAAACGGTCCCTAGTATGTGTACGTATGAATGTGAGTTAGGGGATCTTAGATTGTAAGCTCCTTGAGGGCAGAGACTGATGTGAATGTTCAATATATGTACCTGTTGTGAAGTTCACCTGCTTACAGGTCCATTTAAAAGAGCAAATCGTTCCTCAACTCTTGCAGATAACAAGGGTTTCAAATGACATATTTTTTGATAAACACTGGAATCTGTTGTAAGATTATGGATCTGATGATTAAAACAAGCTCCCCTCACTATATGTGCAAAAACAGCTGCCTATGAATCCATGGTCTCACCGAGGTGTGTCTCCGCAGAGTGGATTTATCGGTGAACGTCCGCTGACACGCTATACACATAAAGGGTTTCTCTCCAGTGTGAATGCGGTTGTGTCTCTGTAGTGCGTTCAGCTGAGTGAACTGCTTTCCACATTGTTTGCAGCAATACGGGCGTTCTCCTGCAAGCAGAGAGGAATTCATTACACAACATTTACACCAAGCGCCGTTAAGCTTAGTATACACCACTGCTGGGGTTGACCGAAAACAAATAAAAAAACACTGACAATTATATATATATATATAAAAGAGAGAGAGAGAGAGAGAGAGAGAGAGAGAGAGGAGAGGAGAGAGAGAGGAGAGAGAGAGAGAGAGAGAGAGAGAGGAGAGAGAGAGAGAGGAGAGAGAGAGAGAGAGACGAGAGAGAGAGAGAGAGAGAGAGAGAGAGAGAGAGAGAGAGAGAGAGAGAGAGAGACACACTATATTTATATATACACACACATACTGTACATACATACATAATGTGTGTGTATATATATATACCGC